>NC_133381.1:30951608-31008376 GCF_049309525.1 Garra rufa | reverse complement strand
GTATACAAAGCGTATTTATAATGTATTGCCCAAATATTTTTATTAATAAAAAATACACTTGATGATTATTTAAAATACATGAATAATATATAATAAATGTATACATAGCGTATTTATAGTGTATTTTTTATTAATAAAAATATGTGGGCAAGACATTATAATTACGCTTTGTATAAATTTATTATATATAATTGATATATTTTAATTAATTAATAAGTGTATTATAACGAATAAAAATGTATGGGCAATACATTATAAATACGTTGTCACGAAACGTGTAGGAAAGCAAAAAATAACGTCTTCAATAAAAAGTCTTCAATAAGTCCTCAGGCAGAGTAACAATAGACAGGAATGACTGGAGAAGATGTGCACACAACGAAGGAACATAGGTGTAACGCTTGTAGCCGGACAAAGAAACAAGGAAATCAAACAAACTTATAAAGGGGAGATAATTACAACAACAGGTGGAGGGGATCACACTAATGAGCAGGAAGACCAAAAAAGGGCATGGGAGAAACCAAACAGACAGTCCAATGGGGGAAACACTGGGAAAAACCAAGACAAACAGTCCAAGGGCGTGACATACACTTTGTATACATTTATTATATATTATTCATGTATTTTAAATAATCAACAAGTGTATTTTTTTTGTAATAAAAATATGTGGGAAATACATTATAAATACGCCTTGCATACATTTGTTATATATTTATGTATTTTAAATAATCAACAAGTGTATTTTTTATTGATAAAAATATCTGGGCAATACATTATAAATACGCTTTGTATACATTTGTTATATATTATTCATGTATTTTAAATAATCAGTAAGTTTATTTTTTATGTATAATTAGTATATTTAAAGGTTTATGAAATATGTTTCAATCCTATTAGAAGTGGTTACAAAATACATTTTTTGGAAATGCTGAGATAGTATGTTAAAAGCACATTTTAGTTCATCTTCATGGTGTCTCAAAATAGCACAGTTGAGTACACTTAGATGATTTTAAGTTTATCTTAACATATACTTAAGAATAACTTTTAGTATATTGAGTACAAAATTAGTGGCCGAAAATAGAGCACTTTAAGTACATTAGGGAAGTGCACTAAGTGTACTTAAATTGTATTTTAGCACACTTTTTTCACACTTTGTATATTCTTTTAATATATTATTGCTATACTTTAAATTAGTCATAAATATATTTATAAATGTTCAAAAGTAGGGTTCAAGTGTATTTCTAGTTGTAACTAAATATATTTTTTTAAATACAGATATAGTATGTTAAAAACATTTTAGTTCAATTTCATGGTGTCTCAAAATAGCACAGTTGAGTACACTTAGATGGTATTAAGTTTATCTTAACATATACTTAATACTATTTTTTAGTACAATAAGTACAAAATTAGTGTGCGAAAATAGAGCACTTTTAGTACATTACTGAAAAGTGTACTAAGTATACTTAAAGTGTATTTTAGTGCACTTTTTTTTTTTTACCTGGGAGAATTACCACACTCAAAATCAGTTTAAGTGTTAGTGCTAATAATGCATTCATATTAAGTGTACTTTAGTACAACTTTTGAGAAAATGTACTTCTACTACAATACATTACTAATAGATTTTTAATAAAATCAATTTAATATAACTTAAAATTACCACACTCAAAATCAATTTAAGTGTTAAGGCTTATAGTGCATTCATATTAAGTGTACTTAAGTACAACTTTTGGGAAAATGTACTTCTACTACAATACATTACTAATAGATTTTTAATAAAATCAATTTAATGTAAACTTAAAATTACCACACTCAAAATCAATTTAAGTGTTAGTGATAATAATGCATTCATATTAACTGTACTTAAGTACAACTTTTGGGAAAATGTACTTCTACTACAGTACTTTACTAATAGATTTTTAATAAAATCAATTTAATGTAAACTTAAAATTACCACACTCAAAATCAATTTAAGTGTTAGTGATAATAATGCATTCATATTAAGTGTACTTAAGTACAACTTTTGGGAAAATGTACTTCTACTACAATACATTACTAATAGATTTTTTATATATTAACTTATTTTAAACTTAGGATTAGTATGTAAACAGTGTACTAAAAATCAACTAATGTTTAAAGCATTTAAAGCACACTTTTGAAAAACACACTAATAAAACTCTTTTGGATGTTTTTTCTGTAGTGTACTTTATTGTAGTACACTAAAAAATTATTTAAGTATTACTGGTATTTAGTATACTTTTGTCAAGTGTACTAAAGTCCTACTGAAGTATAAACATACTTTTAATTAGTATATTTATAGTGTATAACCATCAAACTTTTATTTAACACAAAAAAAAAAAACAATGTACTAAAAATGTATTTGCGGGTATTTAAGTGTATTTTAATTGCATTTAAGTATATATTTTTTTCACCTGGGATAACGGAACTCTTTGGAATGTAAATACAAATGCGTCAAATCGTTGCCTTGGGAACGCAAGAGTAGACAGCCCCGCTTCTACTGTTATTGTCCTTTTGGACGCGATATGTATGTTTGAGTTTTTTATTTTTTCCCGGCACTGTTTTGAACTTTTCTTAATGCCCTTCTCTGCAAGACACTGCGCTATAATTTTAAAAACTTTTCGTTTCTTTTTGCACCCTCCAGCTGTTGTTGAATTTTTCTTTCTGTCCAAATATCAATATTAGAGCAAATGTTTCATCCACAGAAAAAGTGTCTCAGCCATTTATATTTATATTTACCGTATCTGCTTACTGCGCATCCGCTTAGCCATAGAGAAACTGGTAGCCAGGCAACAGCGTGGCGACGTCATGCACACGCATTTTACCAGCCCGGTTCAGCACGGTTGTCTAACCGTGCCGAGAATTCCGGGCCGAGAACGGTTTGTAATCGTTCCGTGCCGTACCAGGCTCAGGTGGAAACACAACTGGAACTGTACCCGACCGTTCTAAGAACGGTTCGGCCCGATAGTGGAAAAGCGGCTATAGTTACTGATGTGCCTACCTTTTACAAAACTGGATTGTGACTCAGCAATCAGCTCGTTAAGTTTGACCTTTAATCTATAGACCAATTATCAGCCTACGTCACACACGCGTCACGCTGGTTCAACTGCGCATGTCGGTTGCAAAAGACGACCGGAACCGCTATAATGTCCCGTTCCAGGCAACCCGTTACTCGTGTTTTTCCGATCTTCTATCAGTGAAAGTGCACCCAAACGACAGTCAAACCCGTGACTTCCCACTCGTGAACTCGTACTAGATCGATGTGCTCCCAGTTCCGAGTTCTGACGTGACATAGCCCGCGAAACCACTATGTCAGCACCTACGAGTGCGGTGTTTATGCAAGAGGTACACAGTGAAAAAATAGACTTTAGGACAATATAACATTGCAAACAAATTAATAATAATGTAATAATAATAAATGCGCTCAGGCAGTTTGGGGTGACTTGCCTGGAATGCTACAAAGATGTGAGTCGTGATTTGAAGTCCTGATTTACGAGTTAAAAAACCTGCCTGGAACGCAGCGTAAAACCCGAAAGAAAAATCAGAAAATGAAGGAAAGACAACCGTGAAAATGTTGTATTGTGCAGTGGGTAAAGTTACACGGCTAGTCTCATAAGCTTGGCTACTAACGTTAACAAGTTATAGCGAACTATCCTACTGTCAGTCACTAACGTTAGAATACACTTTTTGTACAGGAGATCGGTATCCATTCGTCACTTCTGTCTTTTCCTACTCAACTCAACCCAGTGTGAAATAAACAAAGGCAAAGCAAAACTTAAATATTTGAGGTAAATATTGTCTCTTTATTTGCTAAGAGGGATTAAATTGCAGGCATCAAAATTCAGATAATTTATGGCAAGTAATGTCACATCGTGTTTTTAAATTAATTTGTTAGACATTGATCGTTTTTGTATGTCTGCATTGTGTTGTGAAGCCTGTTGAGGCATGCTTTATACATGTAATTTGCACTTGACTTGATTTGGGTACACGATTACATCTATGGCAAACGGATCTGTCAGAGCAACCCCACTCACTAACGTTAATTTCGTTGAATAACCATTCTTATCGTTGGGTGACAAGCTGTTGTAATATGCGGTAAACATTTTTTTAAATAACATTAATCAAAATAATCTATAATCATTTAGAATCGAACTGTTTTGTACCATATCCGTGTAATTTCCTATTCGTAAACGCTATGTCTCCCGGGTTTTCTGCAACCAAGATGCGCGCGCATCCCGGATGTTTACAAACAGATAATTGGTCTATAGGCAAATACTAAAGATAATATTTTACAATCAACAGTTAGGAGAGTAATCGGACGCCACTTATCAAATAAAAGAGTGTCTTTATCTGGATTGGGAATAAGGCATATAATACATTGTTTCATTGATACTGTCATGTCTTTCAAATTAATACATTCATTATGCATAAACAGCAATGGGTACTTAATTAATTCCCAAAAATGAATGTAAAACTTGACCGTTAACCCATCACTGCCTGGAGTTTTACCTTTCTTCACTGAATGAAGAGCAACTCGAACTTCCTCAATGGTCAAATTAGAATCATAGAAGGCTTTAAATTCATTATCAATAACTTGATAATAATGAGTTTGCACCTTCATTATAAAATCATCACAGCTATGTTTATCAAATGCAGAAGTGTAGATGCTTGTATAAAAGGTTGTAACAAAGTTAGATATCAAATTAGGATCTGTGCAATTGACCCCATTTATATTAAGAGCAGTCAAAGAATTTATTTTATTTCTTTTAATTTTTTATTTTTTATTCTTTACTTTTCTTTATAGCTGTTTGTCTGACCCTGTATTTGAAAAATTCCAATTTCTCCCTATAACCTTTATAATATTTATCAGAAAATACTTGATTAAATGTTTAATATGGTCATTGAAAACGTCATAATTTAAGAGAGAGTTATTGAATTTCCAATAACCTCATAGCTTTCGACTCTCATCGTTACAACCTAATTTTAAGATTATTTGTTTATGATCAGAGAGAGGGGTGAATGAATGAGATACATCTTTAACAAATTGAAGGATTCATGAAGAAACTAAAAAGAACTCAATTCTAGATTTTAAGGTTTTATTATTTGACCAAGTGAAGTCCTGTGTGTCCGGATTTAAAAAAACGCCAATGCTCTGTGAGGGAGAGAGAAGAACATGTTGATAAAATATTATTAGAATCATGGTTAAGAGCTTCATAGCTTCTAGGAAGAAATCTGTCCAGTGTATCATCTAAACATTCATTGAAATCGCCACCTAAAATTAGAAAAGATCCTGGGTATTTATTATGCATTTCTGTCAATTTACAAGTAACCTGAGAAAATAATAATTTTGTTAGCAGCAAGAAAATTACAGCCATAAAGATTGCAGATAATGAAAATAGAATTTACCTTGCTTTAGTGACATAATGATCCATCTGCCTTTACTAGAAGTTATTACCTCCAGAACTTGCCCCTTAAATTTGTGACAAAGAATTGAAACCCCAGCAGAATGATTAGAACCATGGCTACAATAGATTAAACCACCCCACTGATTCTTCCAGAACTTAACATCCGACTCACAAGAATGCGTTTCCTGAAGAAAAATTAAATCAGTTTTGCAGCTTTTACTAAACAAAAATATAGCTTTCCTCTTTACCTTATCTCACATACCTCTAACATTCAAAGACATAACAGTAAGTGAACTAAACTTGAAATCCATGACAAACAAAAAAACAAAAAGGTATATACCAACAACTGAAGAAACTGTATGGAAACTTGACTTTAAAGGAAGGAATGATATACAACCAACTGAGATCTTAGAACAAACAAAATAACCTCATATAATCGTATATAATAATTTTGACTAGGTAACCTTTTGAGCATGACAAAAACAGATATATAAGCCAACAATGACTAGCCAAATGTGAAGATTGTAAAAATAACAAGTACAATCAAAAACTAAGTGTATGACTTAAGAGTCAAATTAAACAGTATCCACTGAGGACTGAAACATTGATATATCAGTCTCTAGCCAAACATAGGCTTCTTATTAACTAAGCTAATCAGCTATAACAAATGAAAACTACCTTAATACAGGTAGAACTGAAGAATACTTATACATCTTATTTCACACTGGCATAGTCAAATCTTTTTTTCCATCAATCAGAGCAAAGGACCCATGGAAAGAAGCCTTTTCCCCTTCCTCTCTGGCATTCTTGACCAGTGGCCAAAGTTTTTCTCTTGCTGCCTTGTCTTCTGCGGATAAGGCAGGAAAAGACAAAATTTCCAATGCCTCTTTGTGAGTAGTCACCTCAGTAACAAGCTGATGTACGGTCGAAGACAAACTTTGAATTTACTTTGCTGTAACGCCAGTTATCTTGTCAATTGTTGAAATCTTCTGGAACATTTTGTCATATTTACCAGAAAGTTTGTGAACTGCGGCAAAAATTTCAGCGGATTTGTCATCATGTTCATTGCATTCTTAGACTTTTTTAGACGGGGCTTTAAGGGAGTGTCAGGCAGAGGAATTGCTATCAGATCACTGATATTGGGTTGAAAATTAAACCAGTCATTTGTTGGGTCTTCACTCATCAATGTGTTCTGTTCCTCGGAAAAGGTAGACTCAGCGGTAACGTTACATGTACTTTGAACAGAATCCATCTTTGGCTCAAGTGCAGGCATTGACGCGGTAGCAGCAGGAGCTAGTTTGTTTCTTCTTTTGCCCATAAATTCGGCTCAGAATGTGAAATTAATTAGCAGTCTCTTTTGTTTGTTCTTCTATATGTGACTGTGTTGGTGATGGTGGAATGATGTACACGGAGTCAGGTAGCTGGTCACTCAGAGCTTCTTTTTTTATTGTCCTGGGCAGACAAATTTGGGATAAACAGGACCATAAGTTGGTTAAGTTGTAGAGTTGTAAAGATGATGCATTATTGTCAGCAGCAAGGCTTCGTGAGACTGAACATATATTGATTTAAAACTGAGTAAAACATACATAACAGAAAATGAAATATAAAACTGTACTTTTTCTTATCAATTCTCATTAAATCACATTAGTACAGTGAAACTGTAAACTCAGGTGACCAATATTTTACTTTTTTTTGTATGAAATGGAATAACCGCAACGGGAAACCGCAACTATTGCATGATGCAACACATCGTTTAGCACATGCGTGTGTGCAGCACGTGTGCTAATGCTAGCAGCTAACAATTTACATACAGAGAACACGTCACAAACTGAAAAAAACACATACCTGGGATAAACAGGACCATAAGTTGTAGCTCAAAGATGATGCATTATAGTCTTAAATGAAATAAACAGACAATTAGAGTTCACAAGCAAGCTAATACACACACACACACACACACACACATTTTTCCATCACAATTAACAGATTACAGACTCTACTAAAAAGACTAGGAGCTGACAGACAAACATAATCATGTGTAACATAAAAGTTCAGCTTTATGCTTGAAAACAATCCAAATTTTAGTTAATTAGACAAGCGATGATCTAAGCAGCTTACCAGCAGCAAGGCTTTGTGAGACTGCTGTTGATTACATAGCACCGCCCCCTAATATAATGAATGTAATTGGCGCAGTGCAACAACCAATAGCATGTTTTCCCAATTTACGCATGAATTTAACAACCATTTATTTGAACTCCATTACATACACCCCCCTTAAATTCTGCTAAATTGGGCCAAAATCAGTATATGTAACAAACAGAATATACAGTAAAGATTTCAGAAATGTCAAAGAAAACCATGTGAGTGTAATAGCTTTGCAATACAAAATGTCAGAAAATCAATCTCTTCCCAGGAAGTGCGTAGGAATTGGATGGTACCAGGTCCCCCACTTAACATATACTATAGGAGGAGCAGTCTACACACTCCCAGAAGTAAGACATGTATCTCTGCTCTGTGAACTTCTCTTAGTGCACATAAATTAACATAAATTCCTCCAACTTTAAGGAAAACAACTCACTTTAATTGATGCCAGTATTTTGTCCTGTCCTGTTCTGTTTTCCTAGTGTTTTTCCCCCTCTGTTTCCAGTACTTTTGGTTTGTCCCTTTTGCTCCCCCTTTTGGTTTAGTGTTTTTGGTTCATTCCATGCCCATATTTGTATTTCCCCCTCGTTATCCTGTTATCTCGTTTGTAGCCACGCCTTGTGTTCTGTGTATTTAAGTCTGTGTCTGATCACTCCCAGCTGTCCGTCGTTAATGTTACTTATGTTCCTTCTTGCTCCCGGTTTTTGCTTGTTTGTATTCATTTGTAGTGTTTTATTTAATAAACTTCTTTATATTCATCTACTCCGGTTATCCTGCTCCATCTCCACTCCTCAACCCAGCCTGATTGTGACAGAACGACGGACCAAGACAAAGAAATATGACCTGGGCTGAGGACAAACTATGGAACCTCCAGCAAGGTGAGCGTTTGCTAGAAGAATATGTGGAGGAGTTTCTGAGTATTTACCATCTGGTGAGATGGAGTGATAAAATGATCAACGCATGCTTCCAGATGGGACTCAAAGATGATTATTTGTTCCAGTTGATTACTCCAAATGATTGCTACCGTCCCCTAGCAGATTTTGTAAATTTCGTTCTCGATTTGTGTGGTTCCTCGTTCCAAGTCATGGTGGAGGATAGTAATCCTCATCCCATCTGGAAGCCTGCAATCACCCCATCTCACCAAAAGCCAGAACCCTCCACATATCACTCCAGCGACCTCACCCCCTCCTTGCCTCCCACGTGTCCCAAGTCCTCCTAAGCCCCACTTGGTCCTCAGCCTAGTACCTCAGGCAGCTGCGTCAGCTCACAAAATGGCCACCACGTCAACATCAGCTCACAAAATGGCTGCCATGCCAGAGTCTGCAAGCAAGATGGCTGCCATGCCAGAGTCTGCAAGCAAGATGGCTGCCATGCCAGAGTCTGCAAGCAAGATGGCTGCCACACCAGATTCTGCAAGCAAGATGGCTGCCACGCCAGAGTCTGCAAGCAAAATAGCTGCCACGTCAGAGTCTGCACGTAAGACGGCCTCCGTTCCTGAGTTCCCGGCCAAGATGGCCGCCAAGCCTGAATCCCTGGCCAAGATGGCCTCTGTTCCAGAGTTCTCGGCCAAGATGGCCACCAAGCCTGAATCCCTGGCCAAGATGGCCGCCGTTCCTGAGTTCCCGGCCAAGATGGTCGCCAAGCCTGAATCCCTGGCCAAGATGGCCTCTGTTCCAGAGTTCTCGGCCAAGATGGCCACCAAGCCTGAATCCCTGGCCAAGATGGCCGCCGTTCCTGAGTTCCCGGCCAAGATGGCCGCCAAGCCTGAGTCCCCAGCCAAGATGGCCGCCATTCCTGAGTCCCTGGCCAAGATGGCCACCAAGCCTGAGTCCCCGGCCAAGATGGCCGCCAAACCTGAATCTGCACCTAAAATGGCTACCGCCAAGTCAGAATCTCCGCTGGTTCCGCCCAGCCTCCCAGAGTCTCCGCTGGTTCCGCCCAGCCTCCCAGAGTCTCCGCTGGTTCCGCCCAGCCTCCTTGAGTCTCCGCTGGTTCCGCCCAGCCCTCCAGTGACCGCTCGCCCAGAGCTTGCTCCTTTAGTGTCTCTGCTGGAGACGCCCAGCCCTCCTGAATCTCCGCTGGGGTCGTCCAGCCATCCAGAGCCCACTCCTCAAGAGCGCCGTCCAGAACCCGCACCTCAAGAGCGCCGTCCAGAACCCGCACCTCAAGAGCGCCGTCCTGAGCCCGCTCCTCAAGAGCGCCGTCCTGAGCCCGCTCCTCAAGAGCGCCGTCCTGAGCCCACTCCTCAAGAGCACCGTCCAGAGCCCACTCCTCAAGAGCCAGCGCGCCCTCCAGAGCCGGAGCTCTCTCCTGCGCGCCCTCCAGAGCCGGAGCTCTCTCCTGCGTGCCCTTCCGTGCTCTCCTGGGTGGACTATACCCTAGGTTCCCCCAAGAAAATTTGGGGGGGGGGGGGGCTACTCCCCTGATCAGCCATGGCCACCTGGACTGTTTACTTGGCCATGGCCACCTGGACTGTTTACTCAGCCATGGCCTCCTGGACTGTATACTCGGCCATGGCTTCCTGAGCCCCCAGATCCGCCATGGCCTCCTGGACTGTATACTCGGCCATGGCTTCCTGAGCCCCCAGATCCGCCATGGCCACCTGGACTGGTTACCCGGCCATGGCTTCCTGAGCCCCCAGATCCGCCATGGCCACCTGGACTGTTTACTCGGCCATGGCCCCCTGAGCTCCCAGATCTGCCATGGCCTCCTGGACTGGTTACCCGGCCATGGCCCCCTGACCCCCCAGACCCGCCATGGCCTCTTGGACTGTCTGCCCTGGAGACCGCCCCTGTATCCTGTGTTCCCTGTATCCCTGTCTAGCGGTCTCCAGGGCGCCCACCCTCCCTCCCCTATGGATGTTAGACGGCGCGAGACGCGCCTTTTGGGGAGGGGAGTGTAATGTCAGTATTTTGTCCTGTCCTGTTCTGTTTTCCTAGTGTTTTTCCCCCTCTGTTTCCAGTACTTTTGGTTTGTCCCTTTTGCTCCCCCTTTTGGTTTAGTGTTTTTGGTTCATTCCATGCCCATATTTGTATTTCCCCCTCGTTATCCTGTTATCTCGTTTGTAGCCACGCCTTGTGTTCTGTGTATTTAAGTCTGTGTCTGATCACTCCCAGCTGTCCGTCGTTAATGTTACTTATGTTTCATGTGCTCCTTCTTGCTCCCGGTTTTTGTTTGTTTGTATTCATTTGCAGTGTTTTATTTAATAAACTTCTTTATATTCATCTACTCCAGTTATCCTGCTCCATCTCCACTCCTCAACCCAGCCTGATTGTGACAATTGAACTCTTAATGCCACAATAGGCTCTTAGGTATAAATCACCGTTCACACTTAAGTGCACTAAACGAAAATGTTCTTTATCAAATCTACAATACTATATCCTTGAAAAATGACTTGTGCAACATTGTTTGAATCATTTCCCACAACTTTTTGTTGATCAATTTCACAAATAAGTCTGTAAGGAGGCCTGACTGTTCTCCCTAATCGTGTGGTTATGTGGCTTGTGCGTGTGCTTGTGGGCTGTTCGCAAATGACAGGAACAGGCCTGTTATTGGGTTCTTGCTCACAACTGGAGGAATCATTTGACTCAGTAACGGGTAAACTTTCTGTACTTTTAGCAGGTTCAGGAACATGCTCAGGTTCCAGATTACGTTGATCATTGTTAGAACACTCTGAAGCGGTCCCATCATGGAGGTCTGTAGCTTCATCACAGTTGGTGTTTTGCATTTTATCCCTTTCATGTGTTCCATCCATTTGCAGTAACCAGTCTGATGTCTTTGAAACGGGATCAATATCATTCATCAGAGCAGAATCAAGAGCACTGCCACGGGTAGCACAGGTGGAATTTGATCGAACAGACTCCTCTTCATCACTGTCCCAGGATAAGAAATTAACTGGAAGCAATAGATTTCTGTGGGCTACTTTTTCTTTCCCAGTCTGAGCATCCTTAATCCTGTACACATTAATCTCTGGTTTTCACTTTCGATTGTACAGAATGGCATGACGGTTCTGTTCTTTGAGACTGTGTTTCCGGGCGATTTCAGCAGCTGTGCTCAAGTCTCTTTTCAGTGCAGTGACAAACTCATGATGGCCGACCACTCTGTCATACTGAAACATGATGTCAATCGGCAGCCTCGGAATACGCCCAAACATAAGATAAAAGGGTGCAATCCCGGTAGTGTAAGCAACACATCCGGGCCGTCAGGTTCCATCACCACGCCCAATCGTTCCCAATCTCCTGCCTTCTGATCACCAGCACCTGCCGCTTATCATCAACTCACCTCTATATATACCCAGCACTTTCACCAGCACTCTGTCAGATCTACTCGATAGATACCGGACTCATTCGCTCTCTCTCTCTCAGTTACCTGCTGAAGTTTATGTCTGACAGTCTTCCTGCCTTTGTGTTCCCTAAAGTTAAGTTGGTTTCTGTTTTGATTGTTTCTTTCATTTTTGTCATGATGTTATATTTTTTTCTGAACATGCCTTTTTGTCATCTTTCCTTTGTTGAATAAACCCATTTAAGTTTATTACCATCTCCCTCTCTCTCTCTCTCTCTCTCTGGATCGTTACAGGTAGTTTCATGCACAGTCCAATTGTAACTGAAAGGTAAAGTCTGCAGAAGCTGTGGCCATCTTACCTTGGATTCGACCGGGAGAGCTCTTATCATATTCCTATTGAAACGTTCTGCCAAACCATTACCCATAGGTTGGTATGGTGTGGCATGCTATTTTTGAACACCAGCCATCTCAAGCAAGTTCCTAATGATTTTGCTTTCAAAATTGGCACCCTGGTCCGAATGTATTCTTTTTTTTTTAGGAAATCCATAAATGCAAAAGAAATCATTCCAAAGGCGACGGGCAACTTGCTTCGCAGACTGGTTGTGTCAGGAGAAAGCGTGTGCCATTTTAGAGAAGTGATCTGTCACTACTAAGACTTCGACGACCTTATCTGAAGTTTGTTCAGCACTCCAAAAGTCAATACAGATGAGCTCCATAGGTCCGAATGCTCAAGGGGTGCACGAGCATCTGGCTCTGGAGTTTTCCCGACAACACATCTCTGGCAGTTTTTCACATACAGCTTAATGTCTTTACTCATCCCCAGCCAAAAGAATCTTTCAGAGGCAAGAGAGAGAGTTCTCGCAACCCCCTGGTGTCTGGCGGCATCATGAACACCATGTAGAATGTCCTGTTTTAAGGAATCAGGTACAATAAATTGAAGGAATTTCCTATTCATCAACCGATCCCTCTTCACTCTGTACAGCACATGATTACGGATCTTAAGCTTTTTCCAGTGCTTCAAAAGGCATGTCACAGATCTAGGTTATTTTCCTCTCTCACTCTTTGAAGGACGTTTGCGTCTCAGAACATAGTTGATGACTCTTCCGAGTATATTGTCCTGCTCTTGGAGGCTGGAGAGTCTAGAAAACAGGACAACTACAGACAGGTCTTCAGAAGGAAGATGGAGTGATGTTGGACTGGCTATGGGTAAAGGACTAACCTCATCACCGGAACGTGCACTCGGTGCAGCAGAAACTTCAGCAGCATCAAAAGATCCAGGAGATGAGTTGTTCACATCATCCTGCGATTCATCTCCGCCATCGCTGTTAGCCTGCATGTTCTGACAATAGTTGGAGACGTGAAAGGCATCTTGCACAGTACCAGTAACAACACCATTGACCTCATCCAGAAGAGAAACATATGGTTATTTCAACAGATGATGACTGACGCAGGACTTGACAAAGGTCTCTCTACTTAAGGTGACTGTGAAGAAGGTTTTTATTAATCAGATTTAAGTATAATCAATGTAACTATAAGCAATTTATCAGATCAAGTATAATCAATGTAACTATAGCCATTTATGCATCAAGCTACTATTATAATCAAGTATTGCCTGTGTATATCACAAGACCTTTATCACAAGGTCTTCTGGAAAGGAACAGACATATATCACAAGGCCTTTATCACAAGGTCTGCTGGAAATGAACAGACATACATTGTATATCTGCATCACAAGGTTGTAGCCCTCTGGAACTATATGTAAATGTATGTATGGAACACGCCTAGAAGAAAAAAGCTCTATAAAATGAGGATATGAACAAGGGCTCGAGAGATTCTCCTGCAGGGTCTCTCGGCTTTGTTACTTTGTTAATAAAGTCTCATCTTTTGGCATCAAAACCCAAGACCCCATAATGTTTCTTCAAATGGGGAAAAAGGGAAACCACTACATATTGGCGTCACGAACAGGATGGAGAGGAGCACGGGTGGAAGACCATTTTGGGCTGTCTGGACTGAGCAACGCAAACAGTGGCCACTAAAAAAAGGTAGGCAGTTTTTGCTTGCATAATTAGTTTGTGTTGTTCAGCCGGGTCTGCCCGGGATGGTAAGAACACTCAGATATTTGCTCTTCCAAATTTAAAAGAACAAAAAAGGGGTTTCGATTCCAAAAGAACTAAATGCATGCATTGATCTGTGTTTTCTGTTGTTTTGGTTTTGAGAAGAATAGGGAATACAGATTTTAATTTTTTTATAAGTGTAAAGTTTATGTTAGATGATTAAAGTGTTAAAAGAGAAGTCCTAGTCAAAAGACCTACAAGAGGTAGGCATTAAATCCTGCAAGGGTTGCCTTCATTGTGTAGAGGAAGTGAATCAATGAGACAGAGCGCAAACTTGCCAGATTGTTCCCTTGTGTTGAGGAAGTGTATCAGGGAATATTAAGTTGTGTTTTTAAGTGTATTTGATTTGTTTTGTGTAAGAGCTGAATATGATCTGTGTTTATTGTTAAGTGGGCCTTGAGGATAGCAATAAACGTGAAGCAGATAAAGTAAAGTCCTATGGATACCGCTCTTTTATAGAGGTCTGCACGGATAGGAAAAAATCCTTCAGAGTACTGCTTTTTTACTGTTTTTTTTTAAAAAGTTTCAGTGAAAGAGCAAGTGAACTGATAGGTCACTCAAGAGGAGTGTAGAGTAGAGCATTCTGTGTAAATATATGTGTCATTGTCTGTCTGTGTGAGTGTGAGTGATTGTGGTTAAAGGAGAAAATAATCGCCGTAAAAAGATGTGTGCCCCTCCTGTAAGGCAAGGCAAGGCAAGTTTATTTATAGCACATTTCATACACAATGGTAATTCAAAGTGCTGTACATGAAAGGAATTAAAATCATAATATGTGACCCTGGATCACAAAACCAGTCATAAGGGTCAATTTGTGAAACTTTATACATTTATACATAAACTGAAAGCTGAATAAATATGCTTTTCAATGATGTATGGTTTGTTAGGATAGGGCAATATCAGGTTGAGGTACAACAAAAATCTGTAATCTGAAGGTGAAAAACAACAACAAAAAAACTAAATATTGAGAAAATAGCCTTTGAAGTTGTTGAAGTTCTTCTTAATGCATATTAATCAAAACTTGAGTTTTGATAAAATATCTTCATGAAACATGATCTTTATTTAATATCCTAATGATTTTTAGCATAAAAGAAAATCTGTAATTTTAACCTATACAATGTATTTTTGGTTATTGCTACAAATATACCTGTGCTACTTAAGACTGGTTTAGTAGTACAGGGTCACATTTCATAAAAATTATGAAAATTAATAATAATAATCACAACAATAAAACAGAGAATTTAAGAACATTTAAGAGGATTTAAAATTTGATTTAAAATTAACTAACACAGTAAAAATGATTATACATAAAATAATGCAATCTGTTCGGACGTAGCACAGTGCTCATTCAATAAATGCACAACTAAACAGATGAGTTTTGAAGAGGTACCATCACTTGAGTGTGGTCAGGTTGCAGAGAGAGCCCTAAATAACTAATAAGTAAAAATTTGGATTTATATACATTTTATTTTAAAAAGTATGCAAGACATAGGCTAGATTTAGCTAATTATTATAGTAAGAGCTTAATTAAAATAATTTGTTTAATTAATTGAAATAATTTGTTATTTAATGAATAATTTTATGAATAAATAAGATTGCACGTGCTTAAGAACTTCATATTTATAACTGAAGACGTCTAATATTTGAATCTTGCTATCCCTGGGTGACAGTATGGAAGTTAATCCATTACAGAGTTTCAGAGATTTGGGGTTGAATTAACTAAAAGACAACTTGTGTTATGCAATGTAGAATAAGAACAAGATTGGGTGACCAAGTTAATAGAAATTATGATTTAAAGGCCATAGACATTTTACAACAGTAAGGGAACTTGGTGAATAAATATATGCTGATAGGGAAAAATTAATTCACCATTACAAGATTATTCTGAACAACCTATGTGAATTTAAAAGAAAAGTTAGAATGGAAATCTTTGTTTCACAATATGCATGCCATGCTGTTGTAGAAAGAAGAAGGATCATTTTGTTTTATTGTTGTTTACTTAGATAATAAAGAGAGCTTTTTTTCTGCATTTTGCAAAGAAGAAACTGCTTGCTATTTTCGCAACGAAGAACTTGCTTTACTAAAATAGAATATGGGAACTGTTGTTTTTAACCAGATGAAACTGACCATTGAAAGATTTGGCTGAAAATTAAATTTAGTTAGAGCTGATTGCTCAGACACAATTGACGAGTTTACTAAGATTCAATTTGATTAATGCAGTCTCTTGAGTGTTAAAATTTCAGATGAATTCTGGAACAGTGACTTGACAAAGGAAAGCAAAGAACAGGAGTCTGTCTAACACTGTGGTGAAGATGCAAAGACAAGGCTGTGGAGAGAAGAAGAGGGAGTGGCTGATAGACTTTCAACCCCCCTCCTGAAAGAGGACTGCACACTCCGGCATGGAGAAAGGCTGACTTAAAGCAGGAAAAGGTGAATCTTTCACTTGAGACTTTTCCTGAGGATGAAGACAACATCCGGAAATGCAAAGCTCTGGTATGATCAATTAAAAGCCAGACTGAGGAGAAACAGAGAAACAATGGAGACCATACACCACAACATCGGGCCTTTGACTGCCATCACAGACTGACGACCCAATGCAACAGCTAAAGCTTCAACAGACTGATGATCTACAGAAAAGAACTTCCATCACTGCTATCACGTGCACAGGTGCTGCATATATAATGATCACTATAGAGACTGCTTCAAATTTGGTTGATTATTTGATTAACTTAATATTGATTACTCACTGGTCTTACAGCAGTTCTTTAAATTCTGTGTTCTAACTAACATTCTTGATCTGCTTTTAATAGGTACCAGTCCAGCCTTATGTCTTAAAGAAAAAGGAATTTTTTACAGAAAAAGTGGGTGCTTAACTCACTAATCAGATAAAAATGGAGCTGGATTTGGCATAGAGAGGGCTATTTATTTAACCAACTAGGGAAATGTACAACTGAATTATCAATAATAATGCTGAACTTGTAAGGAAAAAATGGGGGCAGACAAGAGGTCTAATAGGAAAAATAGGGCTGATAAAATAAAATGTTGGTCACTCCATTTTGTTTAAGGGACATTTTGGAGCTAGATTGGAAAAAAATAATAACGATAAAATTCCAAAATCATAAAAATCACAAATGCTGTCATCACTGGGGGAAATGAGATAGAAATGTTGATGTCCATGGATCCTAAATTGTGCAGAGATTTCTTATGCATGCTATTCTAGTAGAATCTCATGAGCAATACCAAGAAGTATATGAATAAAATTTAAAGTAGACAAACAAATGACATTTAACAAATTACAATTGGTTCTCAATTGCACAATGCCAAGGCCAATTATTTAAACTAAACAGTGTATTAGATTTTGTTGAGAGAAAAGGTTTACACAGCAGTGTTAGATAAACTTTGAGGACAGACGCTGCCCAGTTGCATAATATGATGTTTACAAACTCTGAGAAATACATCAAAAACTACACTTAGTAGAGTCTGATAACGGAAAAAAGCTTACGTTAGTCTATTCAAAATCGGTGGCTAAAATCATTAAGTTCACAATCTATTGAGGTTACACAAAAATAAAAACTGATTTTATCCAAAAAGAAGGGTGTGTGAATAGATGTGAAAAAGTATGAATGATGGTGTGTCATAGTGTGATATGGAGTGAAAGATAGTGTCTGACGAGACACTGAGGCAAATCAATTATTTTGCCCAAACAGAACTATACACATTTTGAAATGTGGGCCCACAGGGCAAATTATGCCCAGTAAAATAATGACCATGGATGAATTGGTTAAGTTTCCTGGTCTGCACATTATTGTTGTGGCAGAAAGAAAAACAGTGCAACAACTGCGCAGCGTATTGCATGGGAAGGCAAAGCAAGCAAGCTTGCTCTGTCCACCCCACAGCTAACTTTCTTTTCTACAAACATGTAGCATAATCTGTGGCAAAATAAAATGAAATGATGTTTTTCAGGATGTTAACATGAATAAAGTGGGTTGAGTGTTTTCCAGGTTGAAAAGCTTATACTATTGAACAAGATAGGCCTAAAATTAGTTCCATGATAGTGGGACGCAGAGATAACTGAATTTGCAAATTGTTGAGAATAAGTTGGAATTAAAAAATAGTAACAAATCTATTAATGTTATAAAATCAAATTTTTAGTGTAAGAATGGGTATTAGCCCTGTCCATTGTATTGATAGCAATGGGTATGAGAGCCCAGGGGCCAGGACAGCCCTTAACCCACATGACATTTCCACAGGTCACACCAAGAAGGACACTGGCCACCAGATGGAAAAATGAGCTTGCCTGATATCACTAACAAAAATTCTGAAGGTTTCTATTTACAGGTAACAGCACTATCGAGGCCTGGGAATGGTTGATAAGAACCTGTGAGGATGCCGTTGTGATCTCAAGGGAGAATCTTACATCAGCGACATGGTTGCAGAGTGACACCTGCTAGAAAGAAAGACGAGGACAGAGAATGAAGCAGACATGTAAAATTGTGTCATGAAATAACTTTTATATTGGAATAGGGAGGCAGAATCTTTTTACTTCTCCCCTAAAGTCAAGTGTGTATGTGGGGGGAGAAGAGTTTTGATCCTGAAGCTCTGCCAAAGTGCTGCTCCACAATCTGGTCATTGATAATAAAACAATGTGACTTAACTTAGTCACTAGATAGTGATACCGAATTATGAAGCTGCACTCTGAGTAAAGACATGCAAAGGTGAGACTTAATAAGTCTCAAAGGGGGAAGGCTAAAGATTTTTATCGGTCAAACTGGAAAAATCAGACAACATGCTTTGCATGCTGAGAAGCTGCTTGAAGAGAGAGGAAGAAGAAGATGAGGGCAACAATGAACAGTAAAGTGATTGACCAGCTGCCCCATGCCAAGGGGGACGTCTGGCTGACCTAGGTAAATGAACATACAGTGGTGTATGGGAGCTGAACACGCAGCAACTTCACTGTGTGGGAGTGATCTTAGGTCAGTACAGGCCAACGAATGACAGCCACAAGGAAAAATACAATTAATGACAGATCAAGAATTTGAATGTTATAAAAAGAAGGGGAATATTGATGTAGGAAGATTCAAAGGAAAATGTATGGAAAATACCGCAATGTAAAGAGGACTATCTAGAGATAAAGGAAGACCCACCACCAATATTTGATAAAATTGATATCGCATTAGCAGACATATGGTGGATGTGTGGACCAGAATAGGGCGTTTTGTCATCATTATCATAAAACTGGTCAGGATTATGTACTAGGGTTATGCGAACACATAAAATAAGTTACATCGCTCTAGAAGAGGAAACAAAAAATAAAATGAAGAAAAGACCCAGGAGAGCCTATGAAACAGACCCTACAGTTTATATTGATTCAATTGGTCAACCTAGAGGAATACCCAATGAATTTAAAGTTAGAGATGAAATCAAATCAGGGTTTTAATCAATATTCAATTGGATTTCACAAAACAAAAATACAGAATGGATCAATTACATATATTATAATCAACAAATGTTATGTTTGGAGACCAATGTTGTACCTACATACCAAATAATACTGCACCTGGAGGTACATTTAGTGAAGTTATGGTTAATTTAAAGAGTTTAAGAACAGAAGTTAAAACAAATGCCGAAAGAGACAGTCAAACATGGGATTGGCTTGATTTGAAATTAGGAGCATGGTTTGCCAAATTGGGAATGTTCTTAGGAATTGCTATAATGATAGTAGGATTATTATTTTGCTGTGTATTATCAAAGCGACAGTTAAACAAATGGAAACGATAAAGTATCAAGGTGATGAAAAATTTAATCAAACTCAACATGAATGTTATCAGGACAGGCTTTACAAGACAGCATTAAAATGAGAGTTCAAATACCTATAATGAAGATTAGGATTCTATCTATAATCTGAACCTTTGTATGATGTGTTTTTATTCTGTTTCATATTTTGCATATTTTATTTCCTTTTATTCAGTTTTCTTTAACTTAGATCTACTCTGTATGTATATGTGTATATATATGTATGTATATACATAACTGTGACAACCACAGGCAAGGCTCAACAAATTGCACGCACATGCTTTAAACAACTGTGGCCCTTTGTGTATGCAGTGGGAAGAGGTGGATTAAGGTGTCAGGGTCTTTTACTCCTTTCTAGTCAAATGTGAGAGGAGATGTTTGGCCCTGATACCCCTACAGAGTGCCGTGGCATGATTTAGGCCTTTGGTAACGAAACATAGTGACTTTGGTTAGTCACTGATTAGAAGTAACTAGAAAACCTGAATCATGGAACAGCACTATGGAGAAAGTGAGACGTAAAACGTCTCAAAGGGGGAATATGAAGAAGGTTTTTATTAATCAGATTTAAGTATAATCAATGTAACTATAAGCAATTTATCAGATCAAGTATAATCAATGTAACTATAGCCATTTATGCATCAAGCTACTATTATAATCAAGTATTGCCTGTGTATATCACAAGACCTTTATCACAAGGTCTTCTGGAAAGGAACAGACATATATCACAAGGCCTTTATCACAAGGTCTGCTGGAAATGAACAGACATACATTGTATATCTGCATCACAAGGTTGTAGCCCTCTGGAACTATATGTAAATGTATGTATGGAACACGCCTAGAAGAAAAAAGCTCTATAAAATGAGGATATGAACAAGGGCTCGAGAGATTCTCCTGCAGGGTCTCTCGGCTTTGTTACTTTGTTAATAAAGTCTCATCTTTTGGCATCAAAACCCAAGACCCCATAATGTTTCTTCAAATGGGGAAAAAGGGAAACCACTACAACTGCAACAACGTTCTTCGTACCTGGCACGTACTTCAGGTCAAAGTCATATGCAGCGAGCTTCGCCACCCATCGCTGTTCACATGCGTCCAATCTGGGTTTAGTTAGAATATCGGTCAAGGGGTTATTATCAGACCATGCCGTGAAATGTCTTCCTTTTAGCCAATGGCTAAACTTGTCACAAATGGCCCATTTTAAAGCCAGAAATTCGAGTCTATGTGCTGGGTAGTTCATTTGGGACTTAGAGAGAGTTTTGCTCGCAAAAGCAACCGGGCGTGCAATCTTCTCACCAGGAGGTACTTGAGTAATACGGGTCTTATGTCATCAAATGAAGCATCCACAGAGTGAATAAAAGGATGAGTGAAATCAGGGTGAGCAAGGGTTACACTGTGTAATAGGTCTTGCTTTAAGATTTCGAAAGTGTTTTGGCATTCATATGTCCAATCCTCAGGTGAAAGCTTGACGACACTGAGTTGCTTCTTCACACGACCACACTTCTTGTGAGCTTTAATCTTTGAGCGATCCGATAGAAGACTGAACAAAGTTTTGCTTTAGCAGAACAGTCCTGAATGAAATGCTGATAGTATAAAATCATACCCAAGAAAGACCTGATCTTCTTTTGAGAAGGGGTTATACCATCTGGTTCCATGAGATCGACAGTCTGAACGTCACTAATCACCTGAACTTTCTCTGGGTCAGTTTGGACACCATTCTCAGTAACAACGTGTCCCAAGAACTTAACGGATCTTCTGAGGAACTTGCACATCTTTGGTGCTAGCTTTAAATTGTACTTAGAGAGGCGTGATAAAGCTAGTTCTAGACGGTCAAGAGCCACCTGCTCACTTGGAGCAAAAACCATTAGATCGTCCAAGTAGCAGAGAAGACTAGTGAAGTTTTCATCACCAAAAATGTACATCATCATCCTCATAAAGGTTGCTGAGCTATTGGTCAACCCCTGAGGTAAACAATTATATTCATGTAAGCCGAAAGGAGAAGAAAAGGCAGTGTACTTCTTATGCTCTTCAAACAAGGGAACATTATAGAAGCCAGAAGTCAAGTCCATGGTCGAAAAGAAAACATTGCCTCCCAGGGCAGCGAGTGCATCTGATTGGTGTGGCAGTGGGTGGGCGTCGTTTACTGTCTTCTCATTCAGTCACTGGAAATCTGTACAAATACGAAGGTCACCATTCTTTTTCCACACCAAAACTAGTGGAGATGCATATTCACTCTGAGATTTTCTTATAATGCCCTTTAGTTCCATTTCATTTAAGACAGTACGCAGCTTTTCATAATGGCAGGGAGCCACACGCTGATAAGGGAGTCGAAACGGATTCTCATCCACCAGGTGGATCTTATGAACGAAATCAGTGGCTTCTCTACAGTCCATTTTTCCATGGGAAAATGTTGATTCAAACTTCTCAAGGAGATCCAAAAGTCTGTCCTTCCACTCATCAGACACTTCACAACTCTCCAGATTCAGATCTTGCAATCCCAGCTTACCCAGCACATTAGCTCTCTCATCACCTGAACGTGCGTGGCTCACAGGGCTTGCAGCACACTGAACATGACTCTGCAGGAGCTCAGGCGTAGACAACTCTTCGATGGCCATACAAGTGAAGACATCAACGATTTTTGGTGTTTTTCTTAAGGACAATTACTTGGTCTGTTGGGTTAATTACTTTGAACGGCACCCACCTACTGTCCCACATAGGTGTGATGACTCTGCCGATGATCACATTCCTTGGACGGCATTTAGAGAGGGTTGGCTCTTTGATAACTGTCGTTGATTCAGGCAGCTGAGCCCACACAAGATGTTCGTGGTTTGGTTCTAAAGTTATTCTCTCCCTCAATTTAGTCATGCCCACCTTGTCAGGCATGTCACTTCCCTTCAATCGTTCGACATTTGAAAGCAGGGACAGAAATTGGTGACATTCAACGTCATCAGAATTGGATGGGCTGGACACCAGTCTCCAGTATCCGTCGGTCTCTCTCATTTTCCGAATGAGCCATTTGATAGCGTTGCTACCCAGAATTAAATCTGGTCAGTCTGGCCTGGAACAACCAAAACTGGAACAACCATTGTAAAGCCATAAACTGTGAGTTCAAGTTCATACATCACTTTCGGGGTGACACGTTGTCCTCCACAACCAATTATAATGACATTGTTGGCAGGGAGCTCTAGTAAATCAGGCTTATGCTGCAACAAGCAACATTCAGCAGCTTCACTTAACGTACACGCCATGGAGCCACTGTCAACCATGGCTTTCAGTTGAAGTTCAATCTATACCGTTGCTGGCGTGTAAAACAGACTGTCAATTCTCTGTGTGTGTTCTGAAAAATGACAGTTGTCCCTGCAGGCTCAACAGAATTAGAAAGACTATAAACTGAGGTACGGTCACTCATGCAACACTGGTTGGGAGGAATATTCTGAAGATCTACATCGTCCTCCCCTGAGTGTAGATCTACTAGTTTACCAGCCCGTGAGAAGATGAAGATTTCACTCTCTCAGGGCAACCAAGGCGGGAGTGGCCAGGAGAGTGACATTGGAAGCACAAATTTTTGTCACGACAATGTGTTAAACCAGAGTGATCAGGGCTCGAACACACAGTGCAGTGTAGGTCCGTGTACGTTTTATTCATTTCATTTTCAATTTGAAACGAAATAAGCAGAAATAAGAAAACGGCTCATTCATTCGTTTTTTCATTTGTTCACAAAACGAAAAAACGAGATTTCGGCTCGATTTTTCGTTTTTTGATTCAAGGGTAGAAAACGGATAAACGACTTCAAAATTCGTTTTCCACATGTGGGTGGTCGCCAGACGCCCCTTTACGCCGATTGGTCAACCGAATCTGGACCGGTGACGCCATCCATTGTTCGTTCAACAAAATAAAAGACTATTATTTATTTATTTTCATTCTTTTGCAGTCTTTAAAACAACAAACATACAAGTGCAATAACATTAATTACATCAAAATATAATACAATATAACTAAAAACATTGTATTAATAATAATTGGAAAAGCAATTAGAAAATCACATGTACACAAGAAATACAAATAGTGTAAATTATTGAAACAATAGATTTATGGCTTTAAAATAATTTACAGCTTGTGTCGCGTTATTTCTTGATTCTTTTAAGGATTGCATACCTGGCTGTTTCTATTAAAATGAGAGTCAACAAGATGATAGTCCTCTGACTGGGCTTTCTTCAACCTAACTCGTTTCACAAATATTAATCTGCATCCAGCATGTTTTATTTTGCTGAATGATTTTAAATCTGAGTATCTGCGGTACAGACAGCGCAAAGAAGAACAGATCAGTGTTCAGTCAAGTGTGTAAATGCACAGCAGTCATAACTTTTCTTTTAGACATTATGCTCAGTTTTGGACAAGCGATGATAAGTGCAAATACTGTAATGCAAATTTACATAAGGTACCGAGGGTGGAAAACTTATTTTTTTACTGCACTGTATATCAGCCACATGAACGTTTCATTTCGCCAGGATTTAAGTTACTATAAGTGTGCACAGCCTTGATGATTAAGTTAAATGTTGATATCAGCTAGATAAAAAAAAAAACAAAAAAAAAAAAACGTTTTTTCACGGTGTTCGGACATTTAACGATTAAATTACTGCCCCACAGTCATTTTTTTACTAAAATATTATATAGAAATATTTTTTATAGAAATAATATCAAGGTAGTTCAGCGAGACAACAGACAATCGTCTGTTTCAAATGCATCAGGAGCAACAGCGAGATGATTGACAGGACCATAGCGGAGGCAGGAGCACAAGAGCGCAAAGTGAACTTTTGTTAAATAAGAAAAAATATATAGGTGCATGTAGGTATATAGCCACAGGAACTTTTTATTTATCCCAGGGAAATAAAATATTAGAGTATAAAAAATGTAAAAAAAAAAAAAAAAAAAACACACACAAAAAAAACATCATTTTATTTTTATTTTATTATCATTTGTCATTTTATACTGTATTATATTTACACTGGATCACCAAATTAGTACATTTTTAAATCTACAATAAAAAAAATCTTACTTGACAACAAAATTTATAACACTCTATCTAACGAAAACGAAAGGTGTGTTTGTGAAAAACCGACTTTGCAAGCCTAAGCTTCATTTTTTTTTGTCTAGCTAATATCAACATTTTATTTAAGCATCAAGGTTGTGCACTTATAATAACTTAAATCCTGGCAAAATGAAACGTTCCCGTGGCTATGATATACAATAAAAATTAAATTCTCCACCCTCCTTACGTAAATTTGCATTACAGTATTTGCACTTAACATCGGTAATTCTCAGATTCTCAGATTATAAACCATACAGCAAAATAAAACATGCAGGGTGCAGATTATATAGCTATAAAATAAATATTTCTGTGAAACGAGTTAGGTTGAACAGAAGAAAGCCGTAATTTTATTGAAAAAAATCTTATTTTTACATCTTACAATAAACAACGTGACACAAGCTTTAAATTATTTGAAAGCTTAAAACGTTTTGTTTGAATAATTTGTAACTATTTGTACACATATGCACATGTGATTTTCTTATTGCTTTTTCTATTTTATTATTTTTAAGTGTCTTGTTTTATTATATTTTGATGCAATTAATGTTATTGCCCTTGTATGTTCGTTGTTTTAAAGACTGCAATTAGAATGAAAATAAAGAATGAAAATAATTAAATAATAGTCTTTTATTTTGTTGAACGAACAATGGATGGCGTCACCGGTCCAGATTTGGTTGACCAATCGGCGTAAATGGGCGTCTGGCGACCGCCCACATGAGAAAAACGAAATTTGAAGTCGTTTATCCGTTTTCTACCCGTGAATCAAAAAAACGAAAAATCGAGCCGAAATCTCGTTTTTTCGTTTTGTGAACAAATGAAAAAACGAATGAATGAGCCGTTTTCTGATCTCTGCTTATTTCATTTCAAATTGAAAATGAAATGAATAAAACGTACACGGACCATGGTAGGTCATTGAGGTCTTTTATCCAAGGAAGACTCACATTGGGCTTTGAGCGGCGACTTGGCTCTTTGTTGGTGGACTCCTTTAACAGGACTTTTTCCAACAGGTTCATGACTCGCTCTAACGCAGAAGCTTCCACAGACTTAGGCTGCTGAACATCGGAGGTAGGTGAAAGGTGCTGCTGTTGTCAGTTCCACTTCAGTTCTGTTCACAGGAATTTTAGTGGGTACTGCGTTTCTTGCTGCAGAAGACAGACTAGTCTCAGAGTGATATTCATTCAAAATATTGTGAACTTCCCGCACAGACCATGCATCAATTGTCTTGGATCGAAAAGTGATGGCAAGCTCTTTACAAGGGCAGTGTCTGATGAACATGCGGGTTACCTCTGTTCCTGGACAGTCCAGTACTTTACCCTGTTCCTTCAAGTGCTCAGCAGCAATGTCAACTGCACGGTTTAACCTGAGCCAGTACTCATAAGCATCCTCGTCAGGTCTGGGCAATGTGGTATAAAAATCAGCTAGTGGGAGAGGAGAGCAAGGAGCAGCTTCAAAATGTTTCCTGAGAATACTAAAGATTGCATCGTGGTAATGCACAATGTCAACATCACTGATCCTTATACCAAACTTGACCACATCTCTTGCTTTGCCTCTTAGATGGACCATAATCTCCTCTGCTTGGTTCTCTTTTCTTAGATTATTCCGTTTTATGTAGTCTCTCATGATATCTATCCACTCATTTAAGTCAACAGTGTCAGAAACTTCCCCTCTGAAGCTAGGAGGTTCTTTCACATTTCTGGAAAACGACAACTGGCTTTGTATTAAGTCCAGCATTTGTGAGGCAGTACCGTCTGTCGTCACATATTTTGAGGAATCACTCACTGACTGCGTGTCTACTGAATGTGTTTGGTTCAGTCTAGTGTCTATGCTATCAGCAATCTGCTGACCGACTTGACTGATCATGTCAGACATTGCTGTGACTACATCTGGGGGTTGTGTGTTAGGAATTGGGGTAGACGAAAACACGCCCTGTTGCTCTACTGAAGCATCAGATTCATGACTAGTAGGCTCTGAATTAGGAGCATCACTCATCACTCTGATTACATGTGCATCATTTTGTACATTGGGCTCACTGAACTGTAAAGACTTTGGCACTTTCAATAAACCCCATCCTCTACCTTTACTTCCACAGACAGGAGTGTTATTGCCATCAAAACCACTCATTGTAAAAGTCAGTACACATAAATGATGTTTTATTAACAAGGTTCGGAGGAGTACGATCAGATAATCAACCAATTCGGCACAGGTGTAATTCGTTTACCCAATCATCCTAACCGGCACAAAACGTATATAAACAGACCGCCTTCTTACCTCCGTCCTGCGATAGTTTCTTGGCATTGGCCAATATATCACAGTCACAATGAAGAAACCTGTACCGGGGTTTTTGGATCATCCGTTGCAATCTGCCGGCCTTAGATTCACTTCGAACACGCCTCGCTCAACACCACTATCGTCCCGCACATGACCCGTCTTTCAAGTGGCGGGTCGCAGCGAAAAGCCTCAAACGAGCCTGGGCCATGCCCTACTTCTCACCGCAGCAAAACCTGACTCGCTTCCCGCTTTGGCTCAACTATTCACCGCTGCCTTTTCCGGCCGCAGTGCCGCATGTAGTCAGACCACCAGCTCTCATAGCAGTCGCTAGCGCGAGACAGGCCGTGTTGTTAATTATTTTTAGGTAAGTCCAGTGGTTTAGTGGACGATATACGCAGGTATACGGCGTATACACACTTTATCAGGCGGCTTTGTGTAAACCCACTATTTAAAATCCCTTCTGATGCACATTATTCAGTAACGTTAGTGTCCCGCATTATCCAAAGTCATGACAGTCAACCACATCCAGTCATCCATTTTATCGTGTATATTCCTGGGCACATTATTCAACGTACATTCGCACTGTCACGTTAATAATGTGAAGGAGAGCTAGTACAAAACACAATATTTTATTAATAATAATAATAAAAATCGGAGAAGAGGAGAAAAAAAATTATAAATAAAATCATGTGATGAGTCATAATGCACAGCCAGCAAAAATAGACAGAACGGCAAATAAATAAATAATGTTCTTGATTATAAGCACCCATGTTCATAATTAATAAACATAGTATCTATGATGACCCAAAGCCGACAAAGTTTTAGAAGAAATGTTTGCTCTTTGTAGAAGTAAAACATTGGTATGTATCATAGCACCACAAACCACTCCCCTTTCCTGTGACCCAAAGCTAAAACAGCGAAAATAAGCATGAGGCTGCCTCTGCCAGCTGTGCAGACTGCACAGACTCTCCAGCATTTTCTTCCGTATATCTCAAGCTTCAGTGACCTACAGCTACAGCAGCCGAAACAAAAGTGAAGTTGCTTCCGTTTGCAACAAGCCTTAACATCTCAGTCTTTTCCTCCTGTTACTTCTAATCCTTTTCCTTTTCAGTGGCCTACAGCTCCCATAGCAGACGCTAGTGCAAGGCCGCCTTCACTGGCTGTGCAGGCTACACGGGCTCTTCAAGATGTCACAAACCCTACTCACTTCCCGTTATTTACAGCAGCTGAAGGAGGCATGAGGCTGTCTCTGTTTGCAACTTAGGCCCACATATCTCAGGCTTTTCCTCCTGTTACTAATAACCTCTTTCTTTTCAGTGGCATCCAGCTCCCATAGCAGACACTAGCCTTATTTAAGTATGAGGCTACCTCCGGCCCATGCTCCTCTCCCTCACAGCTTTCTACTTCATTCAAAAATAATGTTGTCTTTCTCCAGGTCAAGTTCTAGCTCTTAAGCATCAAGATGCAGCAGGCTATTCAGCAAGCCTGGGCCGCGCCCCAGACTCGGCCACTCCTCACACTGCACGCTATCATGGCTTTCATCCTATCTTTCCCATGCCTTCCTTCTATCTCCAGCAGCAGACCCTAGAGTGAGGCTGCCTCCGCTGGCCGCTTAAGACCTCTTACTCCCACCCCCCTGCTACTCCTTTTCCCTATCAGTAACCAGGGGCTAATCCATGCGCGAGGCTGCCTCCACAAACTGTTATGGCACCGCCCTATCTTCATTCTCATCCTTCTTTTCAGTCTAAACCTTGGTACACTTTATTCACAGCAGTCCCACTACTTACTCCACTGAATGCTGTCATTCTGGAACCACCCCCTGGGCCTAATATCATCAAGTTCCAGATTCTTGCAAAAAAAAAAAAAAAAAAAATCTGAGCACTGGCTCTCCTCCAAGCAGTTTCTTTGGCTTTTGGAAATTTCCAAAACTGCAATAACCTCTAAATTCAATGGCATCAGATTAACAAAACTATCGCTTATTTGATTAAACAAAGACAGACCAAGAAGGAAAAGGCAACTACATTGACATTTAACCTCCTTTCTCTAATTTAATCTTATTACACCCCTTTTTCTTACTTTCAATTTGGGGACGCGCAAGCTAAATCTGCATTGTACCCTCAATTTGTTGTCGACTCTAACCACTGTGTTTCATGTTTTTAGTTCCAAAACACTTAAAACCAAGTCCTCACTCAATCAGGCATACCCGTGAGGAGAGAAAAAAATGAATAAAATTGTATCACATTGGCACAGAGAATCCACCAGCCGTCTAATTCAATTTCTTATTTAACATCGGACGGGGCTCCCCCTTCCGGTGCAGCAGAGCCGCGGCTCCCTTCGGTCGCAGTGTGAGCCCTCCGTCTGTCATTTGAGTTACGCTGCGTACTCATCAGCGGATGGGCTCTCCCTCCCGGTGCAGCAGAGTCGTGGCTCCCTTCGGTCGCAGTGGGAGCCCTCCATCCGACGCTCGTCGCCTCGCAAGGGGGACTCTCCCTTCCGGTGCAGCAGAGCCGCAGCTCCCTTCGGAAGCAGTGAGAGTCCCTCCATCAATCGCCTATTTTATTGCCTATCCAGCATCGGATGGGGCTCTCCCTTCCAGTGCAGCAGAGTCGCGGCTCCCTTCGGTTGCAGTGGGAGCCCTCCATCCGACGCGCCTCGCAAGGGGGACTCTCTTCCGGTGCAGCAGAGCCGCAGCTCCCTTCGGAAGAGGGTCCCTCCATCAATCGCCTTACCTTTATCGCCTATTCAGCATCGGACTGGGCTCTCCCTTACAGTGCAGCAGGGCCGCGGCTCCCTTCGGTCGCAGCGTGAGCCCTCCATCTGTCATTTGAGTTACGCTGCGTACTAGACAGCGGGTGGGCTCTTCCTACCGGTGCAGCAGAGTCGCGGCTCCCTTCGGTCGCAGTGGGAGCCCTCCATCCGACGCTCCTCGCAAGGGGGACTCTCCCTTCCGGTGCAGCAGAGCCGCAGCTCCCTTCGGAAGCAGTGAGAGTCCCTCCATCAATCACCTATTTTATTACCTATCCAGCATCGGAAGGGCTCTCCCTTCCGGTGCAGCAGGGCCGCGGCTCCCTTCGGTCGCGGTGTGAGCCCTCCGTTTGTCATCCGAGTCACGCAGCATACTCTACAAAAGATGGGCTCTCCCTACCAGTGCAGCAGAGCCGCGGCTCCCTTCAGTCGCAGTGAGAGCCCTCCATCCGACGCGCCAAACCTCGCCTCGCAAGAGGGACTCTTCTTTCCGGTGCAGCAGAGCCGCAGCTCCCTTCGGAAACAGCGAGGGCCCCTCCATCAATTGCCTTATTTTGCCCATTTCAGTGTCGGACTAGGCTCCCCCTTCCGGTGCAGCAGAGTCGTGGCTCCCTTCGGTCGCAGTGTGAGCCCTCCATCCGACTCTCCACGCAAGAGGGACTCTCCCTTCCGGTGCAGCAGAGCAGCAGCTCCCTTCGGAAGCAGCGAGAGTCCCTCCATCAATCGCCGTATTTTCTCGCCCATTTCAGCGTCGTACGGGGCTCCCCCTTCGGAAGTAGCGAGAGCCCTTCATCTGACACATCGAACCGTGCCTCGCATTTAGCTGCAAGATTAACTCTCCCTTCCGGAGCAGCAGAGCCGCAGCTCTCTTCGGAATCAGCAGTCCCTCATTTGATATCGGCTATAGTGCTCTTCTCTAGCTGTATGTAGAGCTCGCCAGTCCAACGCTGTGAGCCGCAGCTCTCATCAAGCACTGCATGGGCCTTCCCTGCTGCCCTGCTCTTCTTTTTCTTTTTCTCAAATTTTAAATCTTACGTATATTTTGGGGGGAGACCATAAAATTGACCCCCATGGTGGCTGTCCAATGCATAAAAGCTTCTTTTCACGATCAGATAATCAACCAATTCGGCACAGGTGTAATTCGTTTACCGCCTTCTTACCTCCGTCCTGCGATAGTTTCTTGGCATCCCTCCTCCACCCCAATTCCCCACTTCTAATCTGTTTTTATCCCATACTAGGGATAGGGGGAGTTCTCTGGGTTCGGCCTGTATTCTGGGCCCGGAGCCCACCCCCAGGACAGCACGCCAAAATATGCTTTCTACATGCTCAAGCAGATTAGATGTAAGGGCGAACTCGTGAAACAAAAAAAAAAACAAAAAACTGCTGACTTAAAAGTGCTGACTAAAAAGTAAAATTGTTTTTTGCAAATGTCTCTAATTTTCAAAGTCCCAGATGCAGTAACTGACCAACTTAATCTCTTGTCTTCTTCGTAAAATGAAATGATCACAATTTCTGAGCAAAATTATGTCCACCTGTCTCCAGCGAAATCTTTACGATGAACCCTCGGCCGCTTCAGATATCATCTTGATTGAAGAAACAATGAGTCACGGCACCAATGTGACTGTGTTGGTGATGGTGGAATGATGTACATGGAATCAGGTAGCTGGTCACTCAGAGCTTCTTTTTTTATTGTCCTGGGTAGACAAATCTGGGATAAACAGGACCATAAGTTGGTTAAGTTGTAGCTCAAAGATGATGCATTATAGTCAGCAGCAAGGCTTCGTGAGACTGCTGTTCTTACATTTTCTCTGAGTGAACGTGAACATATAGTGATATAAAACTCACATAACAGAGTAAAACATACATAACAGAAAATTAAATATAAAACTGTACTTTTTCTTATCAATTCTCATTAAATCACATTAGTATAGTGAAACTGTAAACTCAGGTGACCAATATTTTACCTTTTTTTTTTTTTATGAAAGACAGAATGGGAAACCGCAACTCTTGCATGACGCAACACATAGTTCAGCACGTGCATGTGTGCAGCATGTGTGCTAATGCTAGCGGCTAACAATTTACATACTGTGATGGGTCTCTGTTCTCCCTACTACGGCCGGCCAGTGGGCGGGGCCAGGAGACTCATCAAGTGAACGATGTCCACCTGTTCTTCCTGCCATAAATGCTGGGGCTGTGTTGGCATGAGGAGAGCCTGCTCCCGACTTTTGTTTGTTAGTTTATTTTGGGATTTCATTATTAGTTAAACTTGGTTCGGTCGCACGTTTTGGCAACATGGTCCGACCGAAATAGTGTTTATGTTGATTTTGTGATTTATTTGTTTTTTTTACTTATGTTAATAAATATTCTTCGTTGCAACTAAACCAACCCGACTTTGTCCTCCATTGATTTGTCACGGCTCTGAGCCTGACGTGACAAATATGGGGGCTCGTCCTAATTCGAATAGTAGGTAATTTAATTTGTTTATTTCGTTAAATTGAAAACAAATTCGTTAAGCATGGATTTTTTTTTAGCAATATTTGTATTTTACGAATTCTTGGAGGATTATGTCGGTTGGTTTGGTTTCTAGTTTGCGGGAGTTCGACTTTGATTTGGGTAAGTGTTGACTATTTGTATATTTGAGGAGAGATTGTTTTGGATTATGATTTCCCTGGATAGGTTTAGCGGGGTATCCTTGCTGCTAGGATACTTCGATTTTCTTTTTTTAGTTTGTTTTGTTTGTACGGTGAAAGCAGTTAGAGCAGTTGTCTCGGGAACACGTCCGTGTTTGGTAATGGTGACTCGTTAATCGGTCCCTATTGCAAACACTGGTTTATAGTGTATAAGAACTCGCTGCAAGTAACTGTACGAAGATTAGGGTTGATGTTAGGTAGTTTTAAAATTTAGTTAGAGGGAATTGTTTTCCAATTTTATTCTCCTCAAATATTTTTGGTAGATTTAATAGCCTTCTCTTTGATTTGAAAATGACTTCAAAAATTGAAGAATTTGTTAATGCTCCGTCGGAAGACTTATTAAATAGTTTCACTAAGGACCAACTAATAGAACTGGCAGGTCACTATGAAATTAATTTGGTAAGTCAAGATAAACGTCTAAAGGATAACGTTAAGTTATTGGTAAAAACTGAATTAACTGAACGTGGAATTTTAGCGTCTCAGCTTTCAGACAATCCGTCTGATTCAGTTGATGCCACAGCAATGTCTCATTTAACATTTGAGCAACAAAAACAGTTGTTGTTAATTCAAAAGGAGATGAAAGAAAAAATGTTGGAAGTACAAAGTCGTGTTGAAATGTCTAAACTTCAAGTTCAACAACAACAACTAGATATGGAACGTTATCGTTTAGATTTGATAAAGGAGGGTAAATTATTTGTATCTGGAGGTGTCGAATATGGTATGGAACGGAATATGGCTTCGTATAATTCTGATCTAGTGGCTAATATGAGGTTGGTCCCTAAGTTTGATGAGAAAGATGTTGAGCGTTTCTTTTTGTTGTTTGAGCGCGTGGCAGAAGCGCGAAATTGGCCTGATGAAGATCGCACGCTTATGTTGCAGTCTGTTTTTACAGGTAAAGCTCAAGAAGCGTATTCGTGTCTTAGTGTAGAAGATGCTAAGGATTATTTGACAGTTAAGAACGCTGTATTGAGGGCTTACGAGTTGGTCCCAGAGGCTTATAGACAAAAGTTTAGATCTTAGAAAAAAACGGAGAAACAAACACATGTTGAATTTGTGCACGACATCTCAGTTTATTTCAATCGTTGGTGTACAGCATCTGGCGTGAAAACGTTAGAAGATTTGAAAGAATTGATGTTGCTTGAACAGTTTAAAAACTCCGTTTCAGAACGTATAGCAACATATATTAGTGAACGTAAACCCGATATGGTCAGTGAGGCAGCCGTTATGGCTGACAAGTTTTTTCTGATCCATAAGACCTCTGTTAGTCATAAAAACACGGAAGGAAATTTTTTCGAAACAATCGTGGTATGATCCTAGTAAGTCATCAAAATTTGTGCGTGCTTTACCTGAGAAACAGAGTTATGCCTCTGTTGGAGAAAAAGAAAGATCAAACATGTGTAATTATTGTCACATGATGGGCCATTGGAAGAATGAGTGTCCGTCTTTGAAAGTAAAAGACATTGCAAAAACGAAATCTAAGTCTTTACCTTCAGTTAAACCTGTAGCTTTTGTGGTGACTACCTCAGAAGTACATAATACACAACAGAGTTGTTCGTTAGTGGATTCAACTTTCTCCCCATTTGTTACTGACGGCTCTGTGAGATTGGTTAATTCTACTGAGGCCGTATCGGTTAAAGTCCTCCGTGACACTGGATCAGCAGAAACTTTAGTTTTAGAGTCTGTTTTACCTTTTTCAAGTGACTCTTATACTGGAAACAATGTGTTGATTCGAGGTATTGGTTTGAATGTGATATCTGTTCCCATACATAAAATTGTTTTGTATTCTGACTTGATCCAGGGGGAGGTGGAGGTTGCAGTGCGTTCCTGTTTGCCTGTTGAAGGAGTGCAGGTAATCCTGGGTAATGATTTGGCTGGTGAACGCGTTTGGCCAACTGTTTCACCAAACCTGGTGGTAACACCATCTGTGACTTCTGAGACGGGTGTTGACAAATTTTTTTGTTCATCAAATGTGTTCCCGTCATGTGTGACAACACGTTCTATGTCAAAAGAGCAACCTGATCTTAGGCCTGAATTAGGAAGGGTGAATGCACCTCTAGAAGTTCCCTCCATCTTGTCTGTGTCACGAGATGATTTGATTAAAGAACAAAAATCTGACTCTACTCTCACCGAATTGTTTGATGGAGTTGTTCCCTACGATACAATTGTTGATCTTCCTTCGGGATATTATCTGGAGGAAGATGTGTTGTGTCGAAAGTGGGTACCACATGGAGAATTTGTAATTGGCGATCCTGTAGTGCAAATTGTAGTACCTCAGTCACTCCGCCACGTTGTTTTGAAAACAGCACATGATATGTCTGGACATTTGGGAGTGAAAAAAACATATAAATTGCTGTTGAAAAACTTCTTTTGGCCAAAATTGAAGCGTGATGTGTCTAAATACATCAAGTCTTGTCAAACGTGTCAGCTTACGGGTAAGCCAAACCAGTCTCTGAAACCAGCTCCTCTCTATCCAATTCCTGCTATTAGCCAACCATTTGAACACTTTATAGTGGATTGTGTTGGACCATTACCAAAGTCAAAAGCGGGTAACGAATATTTGCTTACTGTGATGTGCCAAGTGACAAGGTATCCGGCTGTTTACCCGTTACGTTCTCTTAAAACCTTTTTATGGTTCTGAATATTCTGTAGATTCTAACGAAAATAAAACAGACACGATTGATGTGACGATTAAACCTGTTTTGCTTGCAGGTTCTTCCGATGTTGCTGACTCGGAGTGTCCAATCACTTCAGTCTTGATAGGTGGGGGTCAGGATGAAATTGATCCTGGAGATTCTGTTCTCCAGGGTCGGTTACGAAATTCAGAAGCATTGACCTCTTTGAATGATCGGTTTAGTCATTTAACAGAGGTGCAACGTATGGATTTGATTAATCTGATTTTTGAATACGTTACACTTTTTCCCGATACTCCGTCTTGCACAAAACTGATTGAGCACGACATCGATGTGGGAGATTCAGCTCCTATTCGTCAGCGCTATTATAGAGTATCTGAGACAAAAAAACAACAACTAGAGAAGGAAATTGATTATATGTTGGAAAATGGTATCATTGAACCTTCTTGTTCTAGTTGGGCATCTCCATCGTTGCTGGTGAATAAACCTGATGGTTCGTTCAGGTTCTGTACTGACTATAGAAAAGTAAATGCGGTGACAAAACCTGATTCGTTTCCATTACCTCGAATTGAAGATTGTATTGATCAAGTAGGAAACGCAAAATTTGTTAGTAAATTTGATTTACTAAAAGGTTATTGGCAAGTGCCTCTAACTGAAAGAGCTCAAGACATTTCAGCTTTCGTGGTGCCATCAGGGTTGTATTCGTACAAGGTTATGAGTTTTGGGCTGCGGAATGCACCAGCAATGTTTCAGCGTTTGATGAATCGTGTTATTTCTGGGTTGAGGGGATGTGCTGTATATTTGGACGATGTAATCGTCTAGAGTCAGACTTGGGAGGAACACACAGGTCAAATTAGAGCATTATTTGATCAATTTTTGAAGGCTAATTTAACTGTTAATTTGTTAAAATGTGAGTTTGCGAAGGCCACAGTTGTTTATTTGGGGAAGGTGGTGGGGCAAGGCCAAGTGCGCCCTGTCCGGGCAAAAGTGGAAGCGATCGATAATTACCCTACTCCTACCACAAAGAAGGAACTTATGCGATTTCTTGGAATGGTAGGGTTTTATCGTTGTTTTTGTAGGAATTTTTCTACAGTGGTGGCCCCTCTGACAAATTTGTTACGCACAGGGAAAGATTTTTGCTGGACTTTGGGTTGTCAACAAGCATTTGAAAAAGTAAAAATGCTCCTTACAGAGGGTCCTGTTCTGAAAGCTCCAGGGTTTGATCAGCCATTTCGCTTGCAAGTGGATGCTAGCAATGTGGGTGCTGGGGCCTTTCTGTTACAAACTTCTGAAGAAGGCATTGATCACCCAGTTGGGTTCTTTTCTAGGAAGTTTAATTCTTATCAACTTAATTATTCAGTGATTGAAAAGGAGGCTCTTGCCCTGATTTGGGCTTTGCAGCACTTTGAGGTGTATGTGGGATCGACGGTGGGTCCTCTGTTGGTTTTTACTGATCACAACCCTTTAGTTTTCCTTCACTCCTTACAAAACCCAAACCAAAGGTTAATGCGGTGGTGCTTGTTTTTGCAGGGATACCTGTTGGAGATTCGCCACATTAAAGGTTCTGAGAACGTCACTGCGGATGCATTGTCTCGTGTCTAAGTAGTTTAGGTGTGGTAAAGTTGTCTTATTTCTCGCTCTTTCTTCTCTCTGTTCTTTTCTTAATTTTGCTTCCTAGGCGCCAAGGTTGCTGAAAGGAGTTGGAGGATAGTGGAGATCGGGACAAATACCTTTTACTTGGATTGCTGGGATTTTCTGAAGTTTTGGCTTGTTTTAAAGACTTTGGTCTTTTCTTTTAGGAGGGGTGTGTGATGGGTCTCTGTTCTCCCTACTACGGCCGGCCAGTGGGCGGGGCCAGGAGACTCATCAAGTGAACGATGTCCACCTGTTCTTCCTGCCGTAAATGCTGGGGCTGTGTTGGCATGAGGAGAGCCTGCTCCCGACTTTTGTTTGTTAGTTTATTTTGGGATTTCATTATTAGTTAAACTTGGTTCGGTCGGACGTTTTGGCAACATGGTCCGACCGAAATAGTGTTTATGTTGATTTTGTGATTTATTTGTTTTTTTACTTATGTTAATAAATATTCTTCGTTGCAACTAAACCAACCCGACTTTGTCCTCCATTGATTTGTCACGGCTCTGAGCCTGACGTGAGAGAGAACACATCACAAACTGAAAAAACACATACCTGGGATAAACAGGACCATAAGTTGGTTAAGTTGTAGCTCAAAGATGATGCATTATAGTCTTAAATGAAATAAACAGAGGATTAGAGTTCTCAAGCAAGCTAATACACAAACACACACTCTTCGTTTTTCCATCACAATTAACAGATTACAGAATTTACTTAAAAGACTAGGAGCTGACAGACAAACATAATCATGTGTAACATAAAAGTTCAGCTTTATGCTTGAAAACAATCCAAATTTTAGTTAATTAGACGAGCGATCATCTAAGCAGCTTACCAGCAGCAAGGCTTTGTGAGACTGCTGTTGATTACATACCCCCTAATATAATGAATGTAATTGGCGCAGTGCAACAACCAATGGCATGTTTTCCCAATTTACGCATGAATTTAACAACCATTTATTTGAACTCTGTTACATATATAAAATATTTGAGCTGTGTTGGTTGTAATACCATCGAACCTTAAACTTTCCTGACGACACTTCAAACACCTCCTCCTATCTCACCGCCATCTTGGCCACCCCGCTTGGTTGCACCAGTTGTTCGTAAGGCAGGACTCAGCTAGTAGTTCGTAAGCTCTCTGTAAAGTAATGTGTAGTCGCATAATATGACGTTTACACTAAATCATCCAATAGAAACCTTCAAAATTTGCGAGCAGAACTTGTTTAAATGCTATGAATTGTAATTTATCCTTCATTCTAACTTCTTTTGCCTCACATATACTAAAGGTAAAAACAAGTTTCCATTAAAAATGAAACAATAATAACATTAGTTTATATGTAAGCTATTTTTTTGCCCAGGGTCACATGTGTAAATAACATTCAGAGACTAATTGAAATAAATATGGATCAATAAAAAATGAAAAAAAGAAATGCCATTTATTTATTAATTCATCTGTCATGCGCAACACTAAGTGCACAGAGACGCTTCTGTAAATATTTAGTTTATACGTATAGTTATGTTGAAACTGTTTAATGGTGCAAAGCAAAAATATTTAGTAGTGCGTAAGTTGTAAATTAGTGTCCATTTACGTCGCAACTAGGCTAAGTTGTAACTTACGCACAGCTGGTGCAACTGGCCCCAGACACTTCCATAAATAGTTAGCTTATACATGGATTTACGTTTAATGGTGCAATGCAAAAATATTTAGTAGTGAGTAAGTTTAACTTAGTGTCCCTTTACGTGGGATGCACTTTTTTCCAGGGGTTTCAGTACAGCGTAATCGATACTGCGTCACCAGGCAGGCGTGGCCTATTTGAGAATTTGCATAGGTCACCGATCATGCGCAGTTAGGGAAAAGCCATTTGCTTCAGATACCTCCACTATTGCAGGGGTTTCGTGCACTTCAGAATTATATTCATATACAGTATCTTGAAGTACCTGTCCACGTTCGCAGGGGTTTCGTGCACTTCATATTTATATTCATATACAGTATCTTGAAATACCTGTCCACGATCGCAGGGGTTTCGTGCACTTCATATTTATATACAGTGTCTTGAAATACCTGTCCACGATCGCAGGGGTTTCGTGCACTTCATATTTATATACAGTATCATGAAATACCTGTCCACGATCGCAGGGGTTTCGTGCACTTCATATTCATAAACAGTATCATGAAATACCTGTCCACGATCGCAGGGGTTTCGTGCACTTCATATTTATATTCATATACAGTGTCTTGAAATACCTGTCCACGATCGCAGGGGTATCGTGCCAGATTTATATTCATATACAGTGTCTTGAAATACCTGTCCACGATCGCAGGGGTATCGTGCCAGATTTATATTCATATACAGTGTCTTGAAATACCTGTCCACGATCGCAGGGGTTTCGTGCACTTCATATTTATATTCATATACAGTATCATGAAAAACCTGGCCACGATCGTAGGGGTTTCGTGCCAGATACACTTAATATTTATATTCATATACAGTGTCTTGAAATACCTGTCCACGTTTGCAGGGGTTTCGTGCACTTCATATTTATATTTATATACAGTATCTTGAAATACCTGTCCACGTTCGCAGGGGTTTCGTGCACTTCATATTTATATACAGTGTCTTGAAATACCTGTCCACGATCGCAGGGGTTTCGTGCACTTCATATTTATATTTATATACAGTGTCTTGAAATACCTGTCCACGATCACAGGGGTTTCGTGCACTTCATATTTATATTTATATACAGTGTTTTGAAATACCTGTCCACGATCGCAGGGGTTTCGTGCACTTCATATTTATATTTATATACAGTATCTTGAAATACCTGTCCACGATTGCAGGGGTTTCGTGCACTTCATATTTATTCATATACAGTATCATGAAACACCTGTCCAAGATCGCAGGGGTTTCGTGCCAGATACACTTCATATTTATATTCATATACAGTATCATGAAATACCTGTCCACGTTCGCAGAGGTTTCGTGCACTTCATAATTATATTCATGTACAGTATCATGAAACACCTGTCCAAGATCGCAGGGGTTTCGTGCCAGATAAACTTCATATTTATATTCATATACAGTATCATGAAATACCTGTCCACGATCGCAGGGGTTTCGTGCACTTCATATTTATATTCATATACAGTATCATGAAATACCTGTCCACATTCGCAGAGGTTTCGTGCACTTCATAATTATATTCATATACAGTATCTTGAAATACCTGTCCACGATCGCAGGGGTTTCGTGCACTTCATATTTATATTCATATACAGTATCATGAAATACCTGTCCACGTTCGCAGGGGTTTCGTGCACTTCATATTTATATTCATATACAGTATCATGAAATACCTGGCCACGATCGCAGGGGTTTCGTGCCAGATACACTTAATATTTATATTCATATACAGTGTCATGAAATACCTGGCCACGATCGCAGGGGTTTTGTGCCAGATACACTTCATATTTATATTCATATACAGTATCATGAAATACCTGGCCACGATCGCAAGGGTTTCGTGCCAGATACACTTAATATTTATATTCATATACAGTGTCATGAAATACCTGTCCACGATCGCAGGGGTTTCGTGCACTTCATAATTATATTCATATACAGTATCTTGAAATACCTGTCCACGTTCGCAGGGGTTTCGTGCACTTCATATTTATATTTATATTTATATACAGTGTCTTGAAATACCTGGCCACGATCGCAGGGGTTTCGTGCACTTCATATTTATATTTATATACAGTGTCTTGAAATACCTGGCCACGATCGCAGGGGTTTCGTGCCAGATACACTTAATATTTATATTCATATACAGTGTCTTGAAATACCTGTCCACGGTCGCAGGGGTTTCGTGCACTTCATAATTATATTCATATACAGTATCTTGAAATACCTGTCCACAATCGCAGGGGTTTCGTGCACTTCATATTTATATTTATATACAGTGTCTTGAAATACCTGTCCACGATCGCAGGGGTTTCGTGCCCTTCATATTTATATTCATATACAGTATCATGAAACACCTGTCCAAGATCGCAGGGGTTTCGTGCCAGATACACTTCATATTTATATTCATATATAGTATAATGAAATACCTTTCCACGATCGCAGGGGTTTCATATTTATATTCATATACAGTATCATGAAACACCTGTCCAAGATCGCAGGGGTTTCGTGCCACATACACTTCATATTTATATTCATATACAGTATAATAAAATACCTTTCCACGATCGCAGGGGTTTCATATTTATATTCATATACAGTATCATGAAATACCTGTCCACAATCGCAGGGGTTTCGTGCCCTTCATATATTCATATACAGTGTCTTGAAATACCTGTCCACGATACCATTTTAAACCATGATTAATTTTCGTAAATAGACACTACAAGTTTTACATTTCTATAACGGCTGTTTATTTGTTTTCGAAAATCGTTTAAATGTAAGATTTTAAAACATAAAAATAACCTGTATGACTGTGTTATCCTTCATTATCCATCAGTGCTGATCCTAGGTTTTGAAATGCCCGCGCAAAAAAAATGACTTACTGCGCATGATCGGTGACCTCTCTTAATAATTTTTTTTTTTTTTTAGAAAGGGGCGTTTTCCCAACGCCCCCAGAAACGCCCATTTTACGTCGTGGTAATGAAACCCCTGGAATTTAGTGAGTCCCCCCTTTACGTTGCAACTGGCTCAGTTGTGACTAGCACACAGCTGGTGCAACCGGCCCCAGAAACCTACGGGTGAAAGCACGGACACAACGTCTATTTTTTTTTTAAAGTCTATGAGAACGAGAGCAAAATTACCATCCCTCCCATATGCAGCATTAGAAACGCTCGCATTAGCGTTAACTAGTTTTTAGCAAAATAATGAAAAGGTAATATAACACAACGTATAGTGACAAATGTACGTACATTTAAAAAAAAATCATCATCGTCGTTAAACTTACTGATCGACATCTGACCGACGCCCTCTTCCGCCATATTACGCTCTATAAAACGCAGATGTGTTAAGTCCGGTCCAGTCCGGTTCGATTCGGGAGGTATTTCAGGTAAACGATCCTTTAACCGGTTCACCCGTCTCACTTCTTGTCACTACACTCGTGCACAAGAACCGCTAGGAACGCATGCGTACACGTGCACTGTTCAGCACTGTCGCTTCTGCCAGGAATTGGCCCGTTCACAAGATGACGCGTTTGGGGGCGGGAGTAAAATAAACATCTAAGTGAACTTAGGGCCTGTCCACACGGAGACGCGTTTCGCTGTATACGTATACATTTTTTATCGTATTGGCGTTTCATCCACACGGATCCGGCGTTTTAGGAGACTGAATCTGCTATTTTTTGAAACCGGGTCCCAAAGTGGATAAATCTGAAAACGACACCCTCGCGGTTTCATGTGTACAGCCAATACGTATATTTTGTGAAACAATGATGTCATCACATCACGTGTCGGCTGCGTCACACGTAACAGCAACAACAATATTGGCGGACTACATGATTGCGTTCGTGTTGCTACTAAGCCTACTAGCTTTATTACAGCAAAATCTATTTGCTTCTATGCAACTGTTATGAGCAACAAGCGATAATGTTCGCATCTTCGTCTTCTTCCTCTTAGTTCGTATACAGCGCGCAAGGTTATGCGCATGCTCAAAGTCTTCTTCTCCATGTATAGCGTATCTCTATGGCAGAATTACAGCACCCCACACTGGTCTGGCATATATACTACACCGTTTTCAGTGGTTTCGTGTTTACGGAATTTTTTTTAGAACGAGGAAAAAAAATGATCAGATAGGGAACGCACCGGCTTCGTGTGGACGGAGCCTTAGACTATTGAGCATGTACTTCTACATTGCTACATTGTACAGTATTTACCAAAAAGAGAGAAGAGTTGATTAAGAATTTGACATATCTAAGTAAAACCAATTTCCATTTATTAAATCTCCAGTCCAGTTAGTGGTGGTAATAACCCATAAGTTGGCTTGTCAACCGCCAATAAACGATACAAGAAGAAGAAGAAGATTTTTGTTATAATAATACTTAAATACGATATCCCTGATTGCAATATTACAAATTATTATTTGATGAACATCAATTCACATTTTGATAGGTTCAAGTCCAGGCCTGATGCTTTAGAGAACTGGTGGATATAGGCCTACTTTAGTGCTAAAGAAACTTAGTTAGCATCTTGCAAAACAGTTGTTGTATCATCAGCTAACTGATCTGTTTGTCTGCAATAGATAACATAAAGACCACTATTATAAATATAAGAAGCCAAAATCTGGAAAACTAGTTAAAATAAATAGGGGGATAATGAACACCTTTGTCTAATACCACACGACAAGTAAAAAAAAAAAGTGAAGTACCATATTTTTATTACGTAACAGTTGAAATATGTTCCTACTGCCTTAAAATATTCACCAAAATATATATTTTTTCACTAATTCAAAAATTATATTCATGTTTAAATTAAGCTTTATAAAAATCCAGGAGAAGAATAAAACTATCTTTCACTAAATCACTAAAATCCAAAATAAAAAAAATACAACTAATCTAATGTTATTCATTGTGAGTCAGTCCCTCATAAATCTAGACTGAAGCTGCGTCTGAAAGCCTTGCTACCTCGCTGCCCTATGCATAGCCGCGGGAACGTATTTTGAGCTGGGGGGGCTGAGAGAAAAAAAAATTTGTTCGAGTCGAGTTTTCCCAAGAGCAAAGTTATAAGTAAAAAGAGTTGCTATTTTGTTGTTTTTGATTGCTTCCATTCTTCTCTTTTGTAAGTGGCTTTGGATCATGGGCATCGGAAGGAAAATAAATGTGGGTGGGTAAATTACTGTAGTATATGCCATTTTCTGTAGTCTACTTTCTATTTAATGTTTTCACAATGCAAATAGGCCATATTTACAAATATTACTATTCTAAACACGTTTTCAGTGGCGTAAGTGATAATACGTGTGACGCGTTGTTTTTGACGCGGGAGACCCGAGTTCGCGTCTGCCTTTTGGTGAAATCATTTTCGAAATCGTCTCCCTTTTCACTTATATCAAATCGGAAAGTAATTTGTTTTTAATAAAAATTTATGAAATAATCGGAAAGTTGAAATAAAGTATCAGCTAGGGTGAGGTGTTTCTGAGCAGAAGTTACAGTACGTTGCTTTGTTTACTTTGCTGTGTCTGGGGAGTGCTGCAGGCACGAGGGACTAGTGAAAACCGGGAATGAGTTTAATTGGTATGGACCCTGAATAAGCCAAGTGGAATGAATTTGAGGAAACCACAGCATTTTAATTAATTTAATAAATTTAAATTTAAATAAGGAGTTTAATTTATTAAGGCATACCTCATACAATGGATTTGACTGAGTGTGACGGTGCTCTGAAAAGACATGCAAAGACATACTCGCTGAATTAGAGACGGTAAATGTGGCTTTTTTTTTATAGAAATAAAATAAATTTAGTTCAGTTGAACATGGGAGGCTACAGATCTGAGGGAGCACAGCGAGTCTGTTCCAAGCAGCTCTGAGCCGCAGGAGTGATGTGTGACGAGAATGATGCGAAATGACTGGTGGCGGATCCACCAGTCATTTCTTGGTCTTTATTGTTGCTGTGTTTTCATAAAAAAAAATAACGGTAAACCACAAATTAAGCATTCGTTTAAAAAAAGAGAAACCTTATTTATTTTGGGGTAGATCTGCTTCCTTATCCGACTAATCCAATATTATCTGTCTGCTCAAATCTCAGTCTATTTTTATTTTGTTTGGAAATGCGTTTTTGCGCCGTGTTGATTGGTGTATTTTTAATCTTCAATGACGGATGTGGTGACGTCACGCGAAAGTTATTGTCATTGTATTGTATTTCCAATAAATTTGAATGAATATTTGAATGAATTACTAAAAATAGTTTTTGTCCTTTTTTGTTACAAATTTACATTTATTTATTTTTAGCACCGCACCCCCAGCACCCCCATTTTTTCTTTAGCTCCGAGCCAGGGGGTGCTGCAGCACCCTCAGCACCCCTACTTCCCGCGGTAATGGCCCTATGCAAGGCAAGGCAAGGCAAGGCAAGGCAAGGCAAGGCAAGTTTATTCATATAGCACATTTCATATACAGTGGTAATTCAAAGTGCCGTACATAAGAGGAATATAAAAATCATAAAAATGTATCATAATAAATCATAATAAATCACAACAATAAAAACAGAAGATTTAAGAACATTTTAAATGATTTAAAAATTGATTTAAAAATGAATTAAAACAGTAGAAATGATTATACATAAAATAATGCAATCTGTTCGGACGTAGCACAGTGCTCATTCAATAAATGCACAACTAAACAGATGAGTTTTGAGTCTGCATTTAAATGTGTCTAATTTATTAGCACATCTGATCTTTTCTGGAAGCTGGTTCCAACTGCGGGCAGCATAGTAGCTAAAAGCGGATTCCCCTTGTTTTGTGTGAACCCTTGATATTACTAACTGACTCTATCCTAGTGATCTGAGTTGTCTGTTGGGTTTGTATTCAGTGAGCATGTCTGCAATGTATTTAGGTCCTAGGCCATTGAGAGCTTTATAAACGAGTAGAAGTACTTTAAAATCGATCCTAAACATAACTGGAAGCCAGTGTAAGGACCTGAGGACTGGTGTGATATGCTCTAATTTTCTGGTTCTAGTCAGAATCCTGGCAGCAGAGTTCTGTATGAGCTGCAGCTGTCTAATGGTCTTCTTGGGAAGGCCAGTGAGGAGACTATTACAATCAGTGATGGGAATAACGGCGCTATAAATAAACGGCGTTAACGGCGATACTTTTTTCAGTAACGAGTAATCAAACGAATTACTGTTTCCCCCGTTACAACGCCGTTACCGTTAATGACAATAAAATGCGCATTACTATAATTGACAACACTGAAGCAGTTTTCATGCGAGCAGCGTCTCTCTCAGCCATAGGACCTCTCTTACTCTGGGGTGTGTGTGTGTGTGTGTGTGTTTGTGTATGTTCGGGGCTGAGGCGGGACACATAACCAGTGATGATGATTGGTGTGTCTGTAAACGTGGTGTAACTGAGAACGCGATGATTGGCTTAGATTGAGTTAATTTCCATTGTTTGCCAATCAGAGGCAGAGTTTGTTCACACACAAGCACACGCACGGTCAGTCTCACACACAAATATCCACAACATCACAACGATGGCAAGTCCAACAAGTTCAAAGGTAGCTTTTGCAAACTGGAAGTATAAGCACTACTTTTCCCTCGCTGAGGTGAAAGGCAAAAATGTTTATGTAACGTACAACTTATGCCCAGGGAAAAAAAAGTCTCTCTGCGTCGGTGACAGGTAATTCTAATCTACCGAAGCACCTCACATCGTCACATGCCGCCACAAAATTAGTGGCTAATAACGCAGGTGATAACGATATTTAAAGTTCTAAACCATCTATTGTGCTTTACTGTTCCACAATAGTAATTATAATATGTTGAATTTGATAGTTGTCTCTCACGTTGTCCCACAACAACATTAAAATAGTGTAGATTAGTGTACAATGTTTTAGATTTATTTTATAGTTATATTAAATTAGATTTTTTTAAGTAACGCAATAGTTACTTTTCCTGGTAATTAGTTACTTTTATAATGATGTAACTCAGTTACTAACTCAGTTACTATTTGTGAGAAGTAACTATAACTAATTACTTTTTTAAAGGTACATGCCCAACACTGTTAAGTACCTACTCATTGAGTAGGCGATTTCGGACGCAGCCAGTACCTATGTAAGTTTAATTCATGGTTTAATTTGACATCCAGTACAGTAGGTGGCAATAATGCAGTAATAGTTGTTCGCCATTAAACAAGAAGAAGAGTAAGAAGAAGCAGACTGAAAAACTCAACACGTGTTTCATTAGTCGGAGCTCACTGAAAAAGAGAGGGTGCGTCTTCAACCTCAGCTGAATCAAAAGTCTTTTAAAGGTAATGCAAGCTGATTTACTTCGAGTTTTATTACACAAGCACTGCATTCGATTTGCTAAAATGTGTTTATAACATAACATTGACTTGCCCAGCTTGCTACTTGTTAGAATGGAGCCGCATGGAAAGACCATATATAAACGAACAGCTTAAATATGAATGACTGACATCCTGCTGCTGTTACATCAGTCAAATAACGCTGTAAGGTTACGTCTTTTTGAGAGGACTGTGCTGATTTACATTGTAGTTTTCCTGTTCAAGCCTTACATGAGAGAACAGGTTTTATATAAGATGCCAATATTAACTCAAGCTAATGCCACGTGGGTCATTCCTGGTATCCAGTAACAGTTTGGCTTTATAATTCTTGGGGAGATGTTTTCAATGTATTTAGCATTCTACAAAAATAGTGACATATTTAATTTTAGGAATACATATTGGCCAAGCTCAGGAACTAAAAATATAATAATTATGGGTAGATTGTTCAGACACCGGCTGTGAAAATATTCCACCCTGTTAAGGACATATAAATAATTATAACAAAATGTTAATCATGTAAATGCTTATATTCATACTTAATATTCATTCAAAACAATACTTTTTTTTTTTTTTTTTTGCAAATTTACATTCAATAATAATTTATTAGTTTTACATCACATCTGAATAGTTATATCTATTTAAACACTTTAAAGCAACACTAAGGAGTGTTTTTTTTTTTTTACCTTAAAACAATGTTTCCGAACTTGTGTCAGTGGTTCATCAACTCATAACAGGGTGAAACGGCACTTCTGCATTCGCTTTGCGACCCTCTATCGGCCATAACAGCACTATGTAAGTTTGGGGCGTCGGGTCGCGGTTTTGTAGTTCAAATGAGACTACAAATGCGACTTGCTTAATGGCAAAAATAAATAGCAAACAATGTCATTATTATGTTTTATTTCGTTTTCATACTTTCATAGTCATGCAACATACTCTACCTTGTCACTGGACATCGTTATTTCCAAAGCCGGTCCTGGATAGCCTCCAAACAAATGACGTGCATGTGACGCGACGGTAGGCTAAATTATTTACGACAGCGGTAATTGACAGTTCTGCTTCCAACCTGTAGAGGGATAAAAAAGTTCCTTGGTGTTGCTTTAAACGCTTAAGGGGCCGTTCACATGTCGCGCCTAAAAACGCTTGGAAAACGCTAGGCGCGCCGCTTTCTTCCTTATCAACAAAGCGCTCGGGTGCTTGCGCTCCGGAAGCGTCTGCCGTTTCTAAGCAACCATCAGCTGCGCTCTAGCTCCAAGCCTATGCGTCTCCATGCATTGTTTCTTCTATTAGCGTCAACATAATGGGGGCTTGACACATCATAAAGTTCAGGAAATCCCTGGACCACAATGATGAGCTGCCCCTCCCATGTTTCTGCTGAGGTTTCAATGTAACGGAAAAACGTGAGGAAGCTGATTGGTTGGTTCATGTCACATGACCTGCGGTGCGCTTGCGGCGTTCTGGAAAGTTGAGATGTTTTTATCTCGATGCGGCGCGGACGCGCCTGGAAAAATATCTGTCTACATTTGAAATAACGAACTTGAGCGCGCAGAAGACGCTACATGTGAACGGCCCCTAAAACACCAACCTTTCTTCAGCTGAATCACAGACACATGAGCATGGCACACACTTGTGGCCAATGGAAACGGAATGGAAAATGGCCCCAATGGAATTGCAGTCTATTTTGGAAGGCACGAAGTACATACTAACATACTAACAGGGTGGAAGGTAACTTTAGGGACACAGTAAATGATTACAATTGTAAAAACATAACTATAGTTTTACATGATTTATAAGTATGATTAGGTGCAGTTTACATTTAAAACTATTTAGAGGTTTTTATCATTTCATGGTTTTTATTTCTTGTGGAACTTGGACATGATAAAAATTGAATGCCTATATCAATAAAAAGGTGTGTAAAATACAGTAGTATTTTTATTGTCTCTTATCTCTGTTTAAGTGGTAAGACCTAAATATATAATTTACACAATTTTTTTTATAAATATGTGACTCATTTTAGAGAAAATATGAGTAAGTAAATCATAGACCAAAAGCCGTTAAACTGTGTAATGAACTGAAAATAACTGTCAAAACCTATGTTTTTATAATATGCAAACACCTTGGTTGGGGAGTAACAGAATACATGTAATGGCGTTACGTAATCAGGATCAGTGTTTCCCACAGGATTTTGTGAGACTGGTGGGTGCCTCCCCATCGGAAAATTTTTTACATTTTAAAGTTAAATTAATCTATCTGGTGACCTTTTGAGAGTTCAACATTAAAAGCTCCAACACAGGTTCAGTGTGCAAAGGGAATGAGGGGTTAAAGTCATAACTACGCTTAGTCCGTTGGACGGACACTTTAAAATGACAAGTAAATATATTTTCGCTTTATTATCAGGGCTCGAAATTAACTTTTTTACTTAGTAGCACTGGTGCTCCCAACTTCAAAAAGTTAGGAGCACGAAAAAAAATATTTAAAAGCACCCAATAAATATTAAGGAGCACCACATCTGCCAATTGAGCAGAACATCCAGCACTTCCCATCATTTCTTTTCAGTAATGCACTGATTTTGATTCTTCATGGTGTATTCTGATTTAAGGCTGGGCGATATGGCTGAAAACTGTATATCGATATCGATAATTATTGATATTTATGACCCATTTAAAATAAGGACCAGTAGAAAAATATATTACATTTAAACATTTTTATTTTAAACTTAACCTTCCTCTGATCATAATCCCCCATAAACCATGGAAAACTCAAATAATTAAAATGTAAACATAAGTCTAAAGTCACAATGAACACTTAATTATTTCTTAATGCTCAATTCAAACCCCATTCAGTGTCGTTGAAATGAATGGCCAAGCTAATGTATGGCTCAGAAGTACGACTTGACCACAGGTCAGAGGTTGTTGCAAAGTACTTGGCTGGCAATATTTCTTGCTGCGCAGATTGCTGCTTACCGGTAGCCAACGTTACTTCTTTCCCGGTACTTTAGCCTACTTTGTGTAATAACGAAAACATTTATTTCAGTGAAAAAATAAGTCCAAAGCTTTCAACATTTTTCTGATAATCAAATGAAAGCAAAAACACTGATTTATTTTTAATCAAATGAAAAATAAACCCATAAAATAAACAGAGCTTTACTGTTAAAATTAATACATAGAAGAAAAATTATATTCAGTTAAAAAAAGTTTTAATAATAATTGTAGTATTTTTTTTTTCTACAATTAAGTGGTGACTCTTGTTGTAATATTTATTTTTTATCATACATATTGTTTTATGTAAATTATTTAAATGGGAATACATAAACACCTACATTATACTGTACAAAAATAATACAAGACAATATTGTTCTGTTACATGTTTAACCGTACTTTTATTTTGACAGGTTGCTGTGAAGTTTCAGTTTGATACAGTATGATATGCTAGATTCACTAATGGTACGGTAAAATTGACAAAAAGTGACACTCACAGCAGCTTTTGAGATGTATTTATTGGAGTTTGTCTGTTCATGTTCAAAAATTAGCGGGAGCGTCACGTGTGCAGTATGCGTGTAGTGAAAAAAAAAAAAACGCGTCTCCTCCATTCATACATACAGAGGCGAACGGAACACGCAGGATATTCATATTGAAACGGTCTTTTTGCATTTCAGTTTTCACAGACACGAGTCCATATCGCGATTTGAATTAAGTAACAGACCAACTTTTCATTAATTAATCCAAAAATCGACGAATTCCGCCCTATAGTAAATTCCGTTTTTATGAATGGAGTCCGCGTTCCAGTCCGTGTTTTCGCGGAGGAGACATTGTAAACGCACGACCATGTAGAGAGAGAAATTACATGCCGTTGTGTAAATAACATAAATAACATAAGGCAATTTAGTTTGTTAATACAACAACAAGGACCTGTTCTGTAGGAAAGATAACCTTAACTTCTATTGTGATCTGGCGCTATATAGAAAATAAAAAAAAATTAACTTGATGTTAAAGGGGGGCTGGGCAGGCCGCCCCCCTAAAATAATGGCAGGGGAAACACTGACATTGGTCTGACTACGGTCAGACTTATAATATCCAAAAAACGGTCAGACTTATAATATCCAAAAAACTGCCATACTGGCGAGCTGACTTTTCCTCTTTTGTTTACAATGTCCTCGCTCGCTGCGGCACTCATTTTCTGCTTATGAACAGCAGAAATCCAGCAGACCAGCACTAGACAACGATATGCAACCAGACATGATAATGTTACATGATTGGCTGTTAGCGTGTCACTCCCAAACGGCAACCTCCCGCTCTCTCTATTGAAACCAACACGGAAGTGACTTAAACTGCAATTCATCGACTGGCCGCTAGAGACTGGCTGCAAAAGGGAGTCAGTCCCATTGACTTCCCATGTTAAAATGGCCAACTTTACAGCAGAAAAAAAGTATGTTTACAGCCTGGTTAAAAAAATAGTTTTGGTCTATATAGCTAGTTTTGCCCTTTATTTCAACTGTGAGGGGGGTGCATTTTTGTATAACTCATCCGTTTAAGTTATATTAAGCCTTAAAGTTCTGCATAATTAAGGGCGTGGTCACTTGAGTGACGGGGGATTGCTGCTGCTGTCACCACTGTCGCGCTAGGTGGGCGTGGCTTCAGCAGCCAGCTCCACCCACGTCCCGCCTTTTTGCCCATTTTTTTAATTATCCGGGAGTGACGCGCGTTGACGCGATTCCAAGATGGCGACGCCGACTCCCACCCACTATAGGCTTCAAAATCGCTCTTCAGAAACCTACGAGTGACCTCACGGACACTACGTCCAGATTTTTAAGTCTATGGTCACTCCCTACGTTGCTAGGTTACCAGAGAGCGAGTGCCTTTGTTAATGCAACTAAACTTGCTTCGCAACCTCTGTTTTCTTCCGACGAAGAATAAAAAATATCGAATGTTTTAATGAACACATTTTTTATTGATATCGATCACGTGTCTATCGCAATACATATCGTTAACGTTTTATTGCCCAGCCCTATTCTGATTGCCGATGTTTTACAAGCCCATGGGCTGATTCTGAAAGCCTTTCTTTTATATTTATTTTACGCCTTAAGCAAGGGATAGGAGTTGGAGGGATATAAATTAATTTAGAGGCACTGCATTTTTAAACAATATACTCAAAGATGCTGCAAAATGGGGGATCATGAACTATGTGCTTCTAGAATGTTGACCTTCTAACTGAAGTTATTTTCAGTATGACAGTATAAATAACAAAAAATAAACTACACAGTTCTTTCTTTGATTATGGCTGCATTTATTGTTTGCACTTAATACAACTAAGTAGGCTACTCTCAATATTCAAAGTGCAAAAAGAGACCAACATTTTCAAGCATGATACAGAGCTATAGACCACTACGCAACCTGTTATAGCCTACATACTAATAACAGCCTAGATATGTTATGTAGCCTAATTTGCGCACATTGGGGATCGCTCTCTAATGGGGGGGGGGGGTATTTAAATTGCTTTTGAATGCGCGTGCGCGTTTTATTTTCGGTTTAGTTTTAATGATCACGTGAAACACTCTGTGGAAACTCTCGCAGTTGAGAGAGAGAGAGATAGATTACATTACATTTTTCATGAAATATATGACCGCTATATGTTGGTACAAAGGTGTGTACTTAAAGTCCCCCTGAAATCAAAATTAAAGTTTTTTTGGCTTTTAGTATGAATATATTAGCCTTAAGGTTATCTATAAGCTAGTGTGCTTCAAAACAAAGACAAAATTTGCGTTTACAAGATATGGGCATTCAAAACTTACAGTCTCGTCACTTCCGCCAATATGAATCAAGGATTTTGATGATATCACCGTGCACTTCAGTTTCTCATCAAACGTTCTGTCCAATCAAATGCTCTCTAGAGTCCGTAGTGTCCCGCCCCCTACACAGAGACGCAATAACCCGGAGCAGATCATATGCGCTCATATGTGCGATCGGCATGTATTAAACTACACATCCTCAGCATGATTATGATCACTATTTCGTTTTAGCAAGAGTTTCATATTGAATCTGTGGGGTGATTTATTAGTCTGTGGCTGTCATTAGCTTAAATGCTAGGGCTGGGAATCGACTCCAAAAAGAATCAATTCCGAGGCATTAGGAATCGAGAGTCGATTCCAACGTTTGGAATCGATCCCATTAAGGGGAATCGACTCCTCATTCAGAGCCGTTTTCAGTTCAGCAAAACTTATAATTAGGTGCCTCAAATGAAAGGCTGCATCCCATGAAAGCTACATATCTCAGTCACCAATGAAAAAGAGTCGATTCTAAACTCGTCTGAGTTTAAGGATGCATGCAATTTGCCTCTTACTCGCTAATAGTTATTATAAGTCTGATTTGTTTCCACGAAAAAAATCATTCGGATAGATTATTTAACTGAACCAGTTCAAAAAACGATTCCAAAGTTTTTTTACGGGGGAACTGGCTCATGTTGTCCACAATTTTGAGCGCTGCACGACAGAATAGATCATGACGTGATCGAGGTTCTTGATATTATTTACATCCTAAATAAATTATGTTTTTAACAGTTTTGTCAACAAATGAAAGACAACGCAGGGAGCGCATCTGATATGCCACGAGCTCTTATATTAGTGTTGTTGTTAAAGTTCTGTTTATTTTGTTTCAGTGTATAGTTTGTTAATTTTGTCATTTTAGACATGTCATGTCTTGTTTTATTCATGCAATAAATGCATGTCCACTGCTGAGCTGTGGGTTATGACTAATTTCATGGGCAATGCAGACAAAATTACTATTTAAAATCAGTCAGAGCTACAGAAAAATCTTTTTTTTTTTTTTACAAATGAAGCTTCATATTGTGAGGAGGCAACTTTCTACGACCTTTACATCCTGCATTTATCCCAAAATTAGCTTCCTCCGATCTTTAAAAACAAGAAACGAAAAAGAATCGGAAACAACAGTGAGGAATCGATTCTGGAAATCGAATCCAATCGATTCCAGGACCAGGAATCGGAATCGATTCCAAAAATTTCAGCATCGAACAGCCCTATTAAATGCGGCTTTACCGAGCTCAACGGCTCTGGCCCGAGCAGATTTAAATGGAACGCTATTGGCTATTCAAAATTAGTGGGCGGGGCTGGGCGATATGTGTTTGTTTCAGTTAAAAGTACGTCACCACATTAGGCTTGCCACGATAGACGGTGTTACCGGTTTTAAGACGCAACACCGGTGACATCACTTTTCCACCGTGACACCGTCCCCACATTTTATTTTTTTTAAGAATAAGTTTTTTTTTCTAAATTTACTTAAGACGAGAGCATGCCCTATAATTGAAAACTGAACATAACGTTAGCTACAATGCGTCATATTTCATTTATCACGTGAATTTACAGAAAGAGAATGGCGGGCGATTTAGTGTCAAAACGCAATGCAAAAGCGCCTGTTTGGCAATATTTTGGGTTCAAACCAAATGCAAAAAGGGAACCTGAAAACTTCAATGAGGCAATCTGCACACTTTGTCATCCATTCAAACAATTGACACCGAATTGCCAATTCCCGCAAAAGTGAAAAATAAACCGGTGGGGAAATTTCCTCATCGTCACAACCCTACACCACATAGAATAACGCTGCGTGTTCCAAGGCACTTCATTGGGCCTTTAACAGCTTTAATGAGGTGAAAGAACCACAATCCCATGAAGCATTGCAAATATAATAGACAATCAAATTAAAAAAAGATGGTGAGAAGTAAAACTATTCATTTTAAGTTGTCAGTTATAATGTAAAAAATTATATTTTACATTTATTGCAAAATATGCAAATTACAAATATTTAAGTATTTTGAGAGGGTAGGTAGACCAAAAATCATATTCTACCAAGTAATAACTTGGAGCTCACAACAGGTCTGCCTTTAAAGGTTTATAAATTGTTGTTAATCTCTTTCCCTATGGAGAAAATAAATGAAGTTTTTACATTCTGAACGCGACTGTTGCTCTTTTGCTCATGCTTCCCTCAGTACCACAATCAGAGCCCATTTGTTCTCTGCCACAGAGATGCAATTAACTTTAGTATTTGTACTTGTGAAAAAAAGAAAATTGAATAATACTGTATGATCACAGTACATGTCCAAAAGTCATGGAGTTAACATGGAATTGAATGGTTATTTTTTGGTGTGTTGTCAGCAGTCTTGAATTCCTGTGTTAAAATATTTGGACATGATTATTACTGCACCCTTCTAATGTCAGTTTTTTTTTCTTTTCTTTTTTAATCTCCAGCGTCAGAATGTGTGGTATATGGGCCTTATTTGGTAGTGATGAGTGCCTCGCGGTTCAGTGCACCAATGCCATGAAGATCGCTCATCGTGGTCCGGATGCTTTTCGCTTTGAGAATGTCAATGGTTTTACCAACTGCTGCTTTGGTTTTCACCGCCTTGCTATCGTTGATCAGCTGTATGGCATGCAGCCTCTACGTGTCAAGAAGTTTCCCTACCTCTGGTTATGTTACAACGGTGAAATCTACAACCACATTAAGGTATGTAGCTGTTTCTTTTACCTGTTTGACAAAGAAACAAAAAACTTTATTTTATTTTTATTATTCAAAAGCACACACAATTCTGTAAAAAAAAAAAAAAAAAAAAAAAAAGGACTGCTGATTACTAGCCAATGGGATTGCTGCTTGCGCATTAGTTCTGCCCACTACCGAAGTAATTAGCCAGCAGTGGCTTCTGCTCATTCTTAAAGGCTGAATAATTTCAAAGGAATTCTGTCATTTTGACAGGGAAAACCTATTTACAAAAAAAAAAAAAAAGGCAAGGGATGGTGAGTCAGGAGCTACACACCAGAGTTTATGGTGTGTAAGAAAAAGGGGATCTATTGGTATTAGTAGGAATAGTGACGTGGAGTAAAACTGTCAGTCAAACTGACAGTGCAAAATATTAGGGCTGGACCAGAATATTCAAATTATTTATTAATAAACTAGTATTTGCCACAAAGATGAAGTTGACGATCCTGACTCGCCATCTGCTAATTGGATGCGCCTTTAATGCCTAAATGCATCTTTATGGTTTATAGCTAAGGAAAGAGTTTTGTTTTGGTTTTGAGTTATTTAAATTATTTCTTTACGGTTCCGCATACTCTTACCTTTATGAGTAAAAATGAAGTTTCACGTCGCACCAGCGCTTTCATGTCCTGCAAAGCGCGCTTCAGCTTTACTCTCCGCACAAACGATTGGATATGCGCCTAATAACACACATTTATCTAGGTTAAACGATTAAACTAATATTGTGATATGCTTTAAGTTTTTTATATCTATGGATTTTAATTTAAATCGTGATGACTTCAGAAGGCTAAATTGATATGTCTGCCGCTGGCTGCTTAGTCGTTACTTTAAAAAACAAAAACTTGAATTCTTGAAATCAAATATATTTCTAAATTTACTTTATAACCTAAATAAACTTGGCATCACTTTGCTATTAAAAACAGCAGCTGTGTAATGGGGAAGAAAAAGAGAAACAAGACCGGTTCCAGTCGGACTCATCAGTAATTCTGATGAGCTGTAGAGGTTGTTAATTTATTTAGCCTATAATAATTTATAATAGCCTATTTAACATTCTTATTTAGGCTAGTTTCATATTTAAATGTATTATTTATTTTATTTTAGCATTTTGTAGGCTGCTTGTTCACTGACGGAAGTAAAACACGCACGTTTGTTAATAATGTTTGAGCCTCATTTATTTTGGGTTTCAAAATAATGTTTTTTATATATAGACCTATATACACAAACGTTATATATAATGTATATATAATATAATATATATATATATATTAGGGGTGGGACGATACAGGTAACTCACGATTCAATTCTGTGGCGATATGTGGCCCACGATATCGATAATATCGCGATTCACGATATCTACGATATTCAATATATTGGAAGAAAGTTCATCAACGATATATCACGATATATGTGACTGAAAAAGAAAAAAATACCCATAATAAGGAAATCTTATG
>NC_133381.1:30907993-30951108 GCF_049309525.1 Garra rufa | reverse complement strand
ATGAAGCAAACGAAAACAGGGAACAGCTAGCACAGAATCAAAGCTACAGTGCTGGAGAGACACAAAATATGTTCAACATCAACTTATCTGGTAAGATGCGTATCAGCAGCCAGTTTAACCCTGTAAAGCCTGACATATACTACCAGTCTAAGGTTTTAAACAGTAAGATTTTTAATGTTTCTTAAAGAAGGCTCTTCTGCTCACCAAGCCTGCATTTATTTGATCCAAAGAGCAGCAAAACAGTACAGTTTTGAAATATTTTTACTATTTAAATTAACTGTTTTCTATTTGGATATATTTTAAAATATAATTTAAAATGAAATTAGATGGTCAAATCTGTTTTCTCTCAGGTACAGTCGTGGCCAAAAGTTTTGAGAATGACACAAATATTAGTTTTCACAAAGTTTGCTGCTAAACTGCTTTTAGATCTTTGTTTCAGTTGTTTCTGTGATGTACTGAAATATAATTACAAGCACTTCATACGTTTCAAAGGCTTTTATCGACAATTACATGACATTTATGCAAAGAGTCAGTATTTGCAGTGTTGGCCCTCCCTTCTTTTTCAGCACCTCTGCAATTCGACTGGGCATGCTCTCAATCAACTTCTGGGCCAAATCCTGACTGATAGCAACCCATTCTTTCATAATCACTTCTTGGAGATTGTCAGAATTAGTGGGTTTTTGTTTGTCCACCCGCCTCTTGAGGATTGACCACAAGTTTTAAGATCTGGGGAGTTTCCAGGCCATGGACCCAAAATATCAACGTTTTGGTCCCCGAGCCACTTAGTTATCGCTTTTGCCTTATGGCACGGTGCTCCATCGTGCTGGAAAATGCATTGTTCTTCACCAAACTGTTGTTGGATTGTTGGAAGAAGTTGCTGTTGGAGGGTGTTTTGGTACCATTCTTTATTCATGGCTGTGTTTTTGGGCAAAATTGTGAGTGAGCCCACTCCCTTGGATGAGAAGCAACCCCACACATGAATGGTCTCAGGATGCTTTGCTGTTGGCATGACACAGGACTGATGGTAGCGCTCACCTTTTCTTCTCCGGACAAGCCTTTTTCCAGATGCCCCAAACAATCGGAAAGAGGCTTCATCGGAGAATATGACTTTGCCCCAGTCCTCAGCAGTCCATTCGCCATACTTTTTGCAGAAGATCAATCTGTCCCTGATGTTTTTTTTTTGGAGAGAAGTGGCTTCTTTGCTGCCCTTCTTGACACCAGGCCATCTTCCAAAAGTCTTGGCCTCACTGTCCGTGCAGATGCGCTCACACCTGCCTGCTGCCATTCCTGAGCAAGCTCTGCACTGGTGGCACTCCGATCCCGCAGCTGAATCCTCTTTAGGAGACGATCCTGGCGCTTGCTGGACTTTCTTGGAGGCCCTGAAGCCTTCTTAACAAGAATTGAACCTTATTCCTTGAAGTTCTTGATGATCCTATAAATTGTTGATTTAGGTGCAATCTTAGTAGCCACAATATCCTTGCCTGTGAAGCCATTTTTATGCAACGCAATGATGGCTGCACACGTTTCTTTGCAGGTCACCATGGTTAACAATGGAAGAACAATGATTTCAAGCATCACCCTCCTTTTAGCATGTTAAGTCTGCCATTCTAACCCAATCTGCCTGACATAATGATCTCCAGCCTTGTGCTCGTCTACATTCTCACCTGAGTTAACAAGACTAAATGATCTCAGCAGGTTCTTTAATGACAGCAATAGGGGTGTAACGATACACCAAAGGCACGATTCGGTTCGGTTCACGGTTTTGGGGCCACGGTTCGGTTCGGTTCGGTTCGGTTTCTGTTTGCTGTGGGGTTAGAGTTGATGTCATCTTAACAGCAATGCTAAGGAACAATAGATTCACTTAATAACAAGAACAACTAAACTTTTTCTTTATTAACTTTGCCAACCCATTTTAGTACAGTCAGGATACCCGAGTAAGTTAGTGAAAATTAGACATTCACTTGTCCGAGTTAAAAATGTACTTGTCCGGGGCAAAAAAAATTCCTTTTTTGCTGTAAATTAATCCATTCTGAAGCAATAGTCTCATCACTACTCTATAAGGTCTTACTTTAATCTGAATATTTGTGATATTTGCCTTAAATTGATTTCTAGGACACTTTTTAACTTTATTTTCCTAACCTTACTAACTGTATGTGTCATCATTCACATCAAATTCTTAAATTTTATCAATACATCAAATTAGAATAATTAGACTCTGTATGTTGCACAAATTAAATCAGTATCAACAAACTCCATCTTTCCATTGCACAGGAAAAACCGGGCCTGCAATGAAATTGACATTTGACTGTATTTACTTAGACTGTTTAATGAAGATAAGAGGTTCCAAAAAATGCATTTACACAGTAAAATTGCAAATACATAAATAATGTAATAAGATTAATGTTATACAAAAATATTGGAAAAATGCAATACCTTTAAATATAAAACCGAACCACCAATAGGTGGCAGTAGTCACTGTCTTAATGAGCAAGTCACGGATTCAACCATAGATGGATTCAACCAGTTCGTTCACTGACTCGATTCATTGAAAAAAAATGCTAAATCATTCAGTACTGAAACACCGCTGTGGTGTTCACGGAGGTTCTGCTGTTGCTTAGAACTATTTTCGTTTGCAAAAATGGTTAATGATGTGTCTAAAATGTAAGTCAGTTAATATTAACTACTAGTTTATTGAACTACTGTTGTATAAAATCAATGTCACTCACGTTTGCAATCGTAATGGTGCTTTCCTACCGCAGTATGTTTGTTTCTTTGTGTATACTGTTGAGCCTGTTAGTGTTGATTTTCTGTGAGTCAGATAGTCTGCACGAGCTTGATACCGTCCGTTTTCAGTCATCTTAAGTAATAAAATCAGAATTATGCTCACCAAAGTTTCGTTGCTGCGCTAGTTATTGTTTGTAATTGATGTTTTAATCAGGTTACTTATCCGGTAGGGCAATTAAAATCCCCTTTCACTTGCCCTTTCACAAAATCCACTTGTCCCGGACAAGCGTTAATGTCGAGCCCTGAGTAGTAACCCAGTGTGATCGCTCACTCAAGTCACATGACATGACATGCACTTGGAAAAAAATTTAAGCAGCAACTTATCAAATTTCCAATATTCATGTAATTCTCAAAACGTTTGGCCACGACTGTATATATGTGTGTGTGTACACCGGTACTGACGATAACCGTGATATTCAAATCATGAAATATCGACATCGTGTTAATTTAGGGCATGTATGTAATTTATTTATTCATTTCTTACTTAGAGTCACAATTGGAGTGTTTTGTACCCCCCCCCCCCCCACACACAAAAAAATCATATAGAAGAATATGATTTTAACAGCGTCACATTTTCACTGTAATTTGATCTAAACAGGTTTAACTCAAGTCACACACTCCATGTCCACCCCTGCAAAGATCACTCCCTTCCCCCCAGGACACTTTGAAGTGTTCGACTTGAAGCTCAATGGAAAAGTGGAGTCTGTGCTTATGGATCGCTTTCACTGCTGCACAGATGAACCTAAACATGCCTCCTATAACAATCTGAAGGGTCTTGGCACAGGTAGATGTCTCATAATGTTATAAAAGTAATCCATTTTACTTGTGCATTTATATATTCCACGTGTTCTGAAGCAATTTGATAGCTTTGTGTGACAGTCTGAAATTAAGTTATTCACTAGTTTAACACATCATTGAGTCCAGTTTTGCATACTGGATCAATCGATTTATTGAAAATATCTGATTTAACATGTTCTTGAATTGGATGTTGCTACTTCTCTCATGAACACAGTTGAATTTAAATTTCTGTCACACAAAGGTCCACAGTTTTATTTGTGTCCTTTTTCATTTAAATATCTATGAAACAGATGAATGGGAGAAATACTTCTGAGTTACTTCCAGTCCCTGTAATAAACATCCATTCACTGTACCATCAGTCAAAACTAAAGAGAAATTAATTTCTCCTTTTTCATCAGGCTTTAAATTGGAGACTGTCAAGAGCAACATTAGGATCCTGTTTGAAAATGCTGTAAAGAAACGCTTGATGGCTCACAGAAGAATTGGTTGCCTCCTCTCAGGTACATGTTCTCATTTTATTATCTGGTTTGTAGGTTTGTTACTCTGACTTTATAACCTTCACCCTATCCATGATGTTCTTACTGCAGGTGGTCTTGATTCGAGTCTGGTTGCTGCGACACTTGTGAAACTGGCCAAAGAAGAGGAGCTTCTGTATCCCATTCAGACTTTTGCCATTGGCGCAGAGGACAGCCCAGATGTTGCTGCTGCACGCAAGGTAACTGACACTGAACATTCAGAATGCCATGTGCATTTTACTCCTTGATATTCTGATCTGTGTGACACTTTCTATGAAAACAGTCCACTTTGTGTTGACTTTAAAGCATTACAGGCTAGTTTTGTCACGATGATATATGCAGGATACAGCTGTTACTAAGTCACTATCAACTGAAGCCCTTTTCTTCACAACTCACAAACCCACTGCACATCTTACATTAACCTCTGTTAGGGGAATCCCTGGTTTAATGCAATGTTTAATGGCCCTGGCTCTGTACCCCTTCACCTAAATTCACTACTTCTGACTTAAGTGAAAGGCGCATTATTGTATCATCCCAAAGAGGCACAAAAATAACCCTACCCAACTTAATCCAAGCAGCTGAGTCTTTAGCCATCTTTAAACACATCTATTTTATCTTTATTTGGTCCAAAATAAAACACTTGACTCTTTAAGACTTGTACTCTATTTGTTTTAAATTAACAATAAACAATTTGTAAGTAATTTACCCAAAACTGGTGCCATTCATATTTTCCTTCCGGGAACTTCGAGCTGCGTCAGAAACGCTATGGGGAACGCCATTGGTGAACCACGCTCTGAATCCTTATCGACTGTCCAATAGGAGGGCGTGACGTCACAAGCGTGATGACGTCACCGACCAGGAATCTATAAAAGCATGTGCGCCGGCAACAGCGTCAGCTTCTGTTATTCAGCGAAGCGCTCTGTGTCTGTTTCATGTTTTTTTTTTTGCCATTTTGCACAAGCTTTTATTTCTGAGTGAAACTTGTCTGTAGATAGTTTTGTGGGCAAAAGTCTGAGCGAGGGCAGATCGCGTTTCAGACTGTGTGTTCCTCCCTGTCAGTGTTACATTACTGATGGGGATACACAGTCTGTGCGTGGTCTGCCTGGGATCGGATGCTGTGCGCACTGTGAGTCCTTCCCAGTGCGAGTGCTCCGATCCCGGAAGGCTCTTTTTGAGAAAGTAGCCTTAACTAGCGTTCCCCACGGTGGTGGTCCCGCTTCCGTTGAGGCGGAGTGGCGGCTGCATTCGTGGGGTTCGCAGCTAGATCTGATGGAGGGAATGGAGACGGGTAACCCCCTGTCTTCCTCACCTGACAGATCTTTAGCCCGTTCTCAAGGGTCGGAAGCCCGCTCTGCGGTCTATTCCCCCCGGGAAACGGGCTCCTCCACATAGGAGCCTTCCCTTCTTCCCCGACCTCCATACTGAGGTAGAGAGGTCGTGGAATAGACCATTCTCCTTTCGGACCTTTGTCCTCCGACTATTATGGGAACGTGGCAGGGCTTACCGAGAGGGGATATAAGGCGATGCCCCGGGTGGAACAGACTTTGGCCAGCTATCTGTCCCCCGACGTGGCATCGTTTTTGAAGGCTCCTACCTTATCCTCCAAGCCCTTACGTACAACCTCGGGGCTCGTGGGTTAGGGATACACGGCAGCAGATCAGGCTGGTGCCTGCCTGCACACCCTGTCGGTGTTGCAGGCATACCAAGCCGACCTGCTGAACGATCTTAACGCTGGCGAGGAAGTTAATATAAACAAACAACGTCGTACCTCTGAACTTGCTCTCCGTGCCATCAAGGAGACCGTCCATGTCATAGGGTGTTGGTGTTGGCTCAAGACCAAAGGGTTCTCCCCGAGGAGAAACCCGCTTCGCACAATCAAGGTCACGCGGCGAGGCTTAGGAGCTGGGAGCTCCTTGACGCCGTGTTACGCTAGCGACGAACGCGTCCCTCACTGGTTGGGGAGTGGTCGCCATCTCGTTTGGCATATCAATTGCCTAGAGATGCTGGCCGTGTTTTATGCACTAAGACACTTCCTCCCGGACCTGAGAGATCGGCATGTGCGCACCGACAACACAGCGGTGGTCTACTATATCAATCACCTGGGGGGTCTGCGTTCATGCCCTTTGAATAAATTGGCACACTAGATCCTTCTGTGGTCCCAGGACAAACTCCTTTCGTTGAAAGCAGTTCATATTCTTGGGCATCTCAATTTGGGAGCAGACAATCTGTTGAGGCAGGGGCTGAGGCCCGGGGAATGGATGCTTCACCCAGACGTGGTGCAGCAGATTTGGACTCAAGAGACATTGCAATGTCCCCTTTGGTTCTCTCTAACTCTTCCAGCTCCTCTGGGGCTGGATGGCGATTTCGGCTTACCACACCCCTCTTGGTGGCCTTTCTGTAGGCAAGAATCCCCTCGTCATATGCTTCCTCCGCGGTGTGCTGAGGCCTCCAGTATGACCCCGGGTCCCCACGTGGGACCTGGCTGTGGTGCTTGAAGCCCTCTGTGGTCCTCCCTTCGAGCCAATCGAGGAGATCTCAGACCGTTTCCTTTCCATCAAGACTACGCTTCCTTTAGCCTTGTCTTCTTTGCAGGCCCTTTCGGTGGCCCCTTCATGTCTTGACTTTGCGCCCGGCATGGCCGAAGCCTTCCTTTACCCTCAAGTAGGGTATGTCCCTAAGGTCCCTACCTCCACGCCACAGCCAGTCGTGCTTCAGGCTTTTTGTCGTCCTCCTTTCACAGAACCAGACCAAGAGAAGCTAAATCGCAATGGACACCTACGTCCACAGAGCTGCCCTGTAGCGTAGGTCGGACCAGCTGCTGGTATGCTTTGGTAAACCTAAGAGGGATTTGCCGGCATCTAAACAAACTCTGAGCAGATGGATCATAGATGTCTGAGTCCTCTGACCTCCCCTCACCATTGGGAGTCAAGGCTCACTCAACCCACGCTATGGCCACTTCCAAAGCTCTTCTTGCAGGTGTCCCAATTTAGGACATCTGCAACGCAGCGGGATGGTCCACGCCACTCACTTTTGTCAGGTTCTAAGACCTTGACCTTTCTGCCACTCCTGGCCCCTCTGTCCTTTTGTCCTAGTTCCTGGGCAGGAATTTGAAATTCTGGAGGCATGCGCATCTCGTTCCCCATAGCGTATCTGACGCAGCTCCAAGTTTCCGGAAGGGAACGTCCCTGGTTACGTATGTAACTGTGGTTCCCTGAGGGAACGAGACACTGCGTCTCAAACCCATTCTTCCGCATTCCCCCAAAAAAGCTCGCTTCATATTTCGAAGCTGACGCCGTAGCCGGCGCACATGCTTTTATAGCTTCCTGGTCTGTGACGTCATCACACCTGTGACGTCACGCCCTCCTATTTGACAGTCGATATGGATTCAAAGCATGGTTCGCCAATGGCGTGGTTCCCCATAGCGTTTCTGACGCAGCGTCTCGTTCCCTCAGGGAACCACGGTTACATATGTAACCTGGGGTGTTCTGTGTGGTAGTAGATCAGTTTTTATGTGGTGTTGTGTGGCAGGTGGCAGACTACATTGGCAGTGAACACCATGAGGTAAGCTTCACGCCTGAGGAGGGTATCCGAGCGGTGGAGGAAGTCATCTTACATTTGGAGAGTTATGACATCACCACTGTGCGTGCCTCTGTTGGTGAGTACAGGAGCTTATCAGACTAATTATACTAATTATAAGTGTTAAAGTGTTAATTCACCCAAAATTAAAAATTGTCATTAATTACTCACCCTCACGTCAATCCAAACCCATAAGATTCCATAAAAAAATCTTAATTTGTGAGATCTTAAGGGTTTAAAACAACATGAGGGTGAGTAATTAATGATAGTTTATTTTTGGATGAACTATCCCTTTAAGGAACAATCCTATTGATGTGGTATTTTAAGAGTTGAATGAATGTTCCTTTAGTAACTCAACTTTATATCATGTAGCTCCCCCCAGTAATTTCACAAGCACAAGGATTCTTTGATTTATCGATTCTTTTATTTATTGACTGATTCACCATAAGTATAACCAACCAACTCGAGATGCCGTGAGAACTAAATACACATAAAATAAAGTAAAACCAAAGAATATAAAGAACATTAAATACATGAAATAAATGTTTTTGTAAATCCTTTAGACAGAGTTAAGTTAACGTAGCTTAAAGGGATGGTTCGGAGTAGAATTGACTTCATTGCTATGCACTCCGAAGCCCATGTAAAAACCCCATCCAAAGTTTTTTTTTACCTGAGTCGAACATTTATGGAGATATTAGAGTTTTTCGAATTGCTTGTTATAGCAGTAGACAGTACATGTAGTGTATCTCGTAAATCGCACCACTAACCGTGCAAGTAATCTTACCAAACTTGTACAGTAGTGTAAATCGGGTATGTACTCACAAAACGCTGCATCGGAACATTTGTAAGTCCACCATGAGTGTTTTAAAAACACGTTTTACCCGATCCCTACTAGTCTCAAAGACTACAAATGGCGACACGTCGACGTCACTTCCCTGGTTTGGGAAAAGAACGTAAAAGTCCTCCTACAAGTTGACATGCACACAGATGTAGTAGGAGGACTTTTACGTGCTTTTCCCAAACCAGGAAAGTGCCGTCGACGTGTCGCCATTTGTAGTTTTTGAGACTAGTAGTTCTCGGGTAAAACGTGTTTTTAAAACACTCATGGTGGACTTACAAATGTTCCGATGTAGCGTTTTGTGAGTACATACCCTATTTACACTACTGTACAAGTTTGGTAAGATTACTTGCACGTTTAGTGGTGCAATTTTTGAGATACACTACATGTACCGTCTACTGCTATAACAAGCAATTCGAAAAACTCTAATATCTCCATAAATGTTCGACTAAGGTAAAAAAAACTTCGGATGGGGTATTTACATGGGCTTCGGAGTGCATAGCAATGAAGTCAATTCTACTCCGAACCATCCCTTTAACTATAGTCTGTGTACAGATACAGGCCCTTTTCAAAAAATTAGCATATTGTGATAAAGTTCATTATTTTCTGTAACGTACTGATAAACAATAGACTTTCATATATTTTAGATTCATTACACACAACTGAAGTAGTACAAGCCTTTTATTGTTTTAATATTGATGATTTTGGCATACAGCTCATGAAAACCCAAAATTCCTATCTCAAAAAATTAGCATATCATGAAAAGGTTCTCTAAACGTGCTATTAACCTAATCATCTGAATCAACTAATTAACTCTAAACACCTGCAAAAGATTCCTGAGGCTTTTAAAAACTCCCAGCCTGGTTCATTACTCAAAACCGCAATCATGGGTAAGACTGCCGACCTGACTGCTGTCCAGAAGGCCATCATTGACACCCTCAAGCAAGAGGGTAAGACACAAAGAAATTTCTGAACGAATAGGCTGTTCCCAGAGTGCTGTATCAAGGCACCTCAGTGGGAAGTCTGTGGGAAGGAAAAAGTGTGGCAGAAAACGCTGCACAACGAGAAGAGGTGACCGGACCCTGAGGAAGATTGTGGAGAAGGAACGATTCCAGACCTTGGGGGACCTGCGGAAGTAGAAACATCTAGAGCCACCGTGTACAGGCGCCAGGTCAAGCCACTTTTGAACCAGAAACAGCGGCAGAAGCGCCTGACCTGGGCTACAGAGAAGCAGCACTGGACTGTTGCTCAGTGGTCCACAGTACTTTTTTCGGATGAAAGCAAATTTTGCATGTCATTCGGAAATCAAGGTGCCAGAGTCTGGAGGAAGACTGGGGAGAGGGAAATGCCAAAATGCCTGAAGTCCAGTGTCAAGTACCCACAGTCAGTGATGGTCTGGGGGGTGCCATGTCAGCTGCTGGTGTTGGTCCACTGTGTTTTATCAAGGGCAGGGTCAATGCAGCTAGCTATCAGGGGATTTTGGAGCACTTCATGCTTCCATCTGCTGAAAAGCTTTATGGAGATGATTTCATTTTTCAGCACGACCTGGCACCTGCTCACAGTGCCAAAACCACTGGTAAATGGTTTACTGACCATGGTATTACTGTGCTCAATTGGCCTGCCAACTCTCCTGACCTGAACCCCATAGAGAATCTGTGGGATATTGTGAAGATGAAGTTGAGAGACGCAAGACCCAACACTCTGAATGAGCTTAAGGCCGCTATCGAAGCATCCTGGGCCTCCATAACACCTCAGCAGTGCCACAGGCTGACTGCCTCCATGCCACGCCGCATTGAAGCAGTCATTTCTGCAAAAGGATTCCCGACCAAGTATTGAGTGCATAACTGAACATAATTATTTGAAGGTTGACTTTTTTTGTATTAAAAACACTTTTCTTTTATTGGTCGGATGAAATATGCTAATTTTTTGAGATAGGAATTTTGGGTTGTTTTAATCATCAATATTAAAACAATAAAAGGCTTGAACTACTTCAGTTGTGTGTAATGAATCTAAAATATATGAAAGTCTAATGTTTATCAGTACATTACAGAAAATAATGAACTTTATCACAATATGCTAATTTTTTTAAAAGGACCTGTATTCTCTTCCACATAGTAACACAATCCACAACAATCACATATAATATAAACAAAAAACTTACTTTATTTACTTGCATCTTTTAACTCCAGATGAGTAAGATAAGCATTAGAACATGAAACACTCTTTAACTTGCCATGAGCTGCGGACATCCATCTTCCCGATTCTCCACTCAAATGGCTCTTTACTAAGCAGTTTCAAATTAAATGTCTTTAACCAAATATTTTAAGTAAGGAAGGAATATAGCTGATTTCTCTGTCAGTTCCATGTCTCATTCATCTCGGTTTTGTGTGTCAAAAATAAAACTGCTCTGTTTTCACTGTGTCCATTGATCAATCCTCTGTTCTACTCATTTAAACATGTGAATTCTTTTGGTGGTCTGAAACTTGAAAAACACGTAATCAGCATTATAACGTCAAATGGAAGAGTTCTTTCTGTTTTGCCTGGCATGCTGTACAAATACAACTCTCTTTAAGCTACTTGGTGTTTTATTAATGTACAGGGGTTGGATAAAATTTAGACCCCTAGGGAAAAAACAGTATTTCTTTAAGGTGTTTTACCAAAATATACCTTTTAATGCTGCTTTCAGCCTTCATAGAACAGATTTATGCATTGTTTGAATAGTGCCTGTCTTAATGTTGTCTATCAGAATGTGTCAATTACTTCAGAGGTGTTGGAAGAGGGAATTGACTTCTCACATTTCTCTCCAAAATTGTCCACAGTGGTTTGACAATATTTAGGCCAAGTGATTGATCTGGCCAGGACACACATTGAAGCTCATCTTGTTGTTCCAGCTAGCCATGTTTTATGATCATAACATCAAGTTTTAAAAGTTGCAGTTCTTTCATGGATGTTGGTTTTTGAAGAAGCATGGTCTTCAGTGGTTGTTCTTGGTGTTTTACAGCCCGTCGTTCACTTTTGGTTTTCACACCACTATTCACTGATGAAGTCTTGCCATGTTTTGTGTATCTGAACAGATCATACCCTTACAATCTCAGGTTAAAGCCACTAGGTGGCAGCAGTGCTTTGCAGAACAGTATTTGCATTCAGTGATTTTTGTTTTTCTGCAGGCATGTACCTGATATCGAAGTACATCCGTGAGAAGTCCGACAGTGTTGTGATATTCTCAGGTGAAGGTTCAGATGAGCTGACACAAGGATATATCTACTTTCATAAGGTAAATGTCATTCACAATTGTATCACGATTCTGTCATGTTGGTTTTACTATTTTGAAAATTGTCTGAGCAGTACAGCCAAAATAATTTCCCTATTTTAAAAATGAAGAATAAAGAATTGCAGATTTTTAGGCCAAAGTGGGCTCAGATAAAAATCTGTCATTATTTTATCTTTGTTTTTAAAAATAAGAACAAAGATACATGTTACAAATACACATAATATACAAATTAGAGCTGCACGATTCTGATTCTTGAGAACTTTTTTTTTAAAGCTTTTTAAAGATTTACCCCTGAACATTAGGTTATCAAATAGCAGTAAAATAAGACATAATAAACTTTGCTAAGGCTCCTAAATAGATATTTGACATTTTGTTGTTACAAATTATGTAGGAAAAATAATTTATGACAAGAGTGTGTCATAGATTAATTTATGACAAGAGTGCACCTCAAAAATCTACTTCATAACAGGAGTTCTGACCTTTTTCATATCCTTGTTGCCTTTTTCCCTATTACACTTTAGAAATAATAAGAAATGATGATATATCAGATGAAAATTCATCCTTTGAAAGCCATTTTAAAATCAGACATTGCATTAACATGGACAATGTACATCAAAATCATATTACAAAATGTTTCTGTCCATGAATTATAAAGATTTAAATTTCAATTCTTCATTTTCACGTCTCTGTTCAAAAATGGGAGCAACAGGATCGTCATGCTCATAAATGGTTCCATTGCTCTGCTGGTCCATAAATCTGGCACGATCAAAGTCCTCCTCTATCAATATTCAAAGTGAAAATAGAGAGCGCGATTGGGGAGTCGCTCTCTAAACGCAGGGTATTAAAATTCCTTTTGAATGCGTGTGCGCGTTTTACTTTTGGTTTCGTTTTAACTATCGCGCGAAACTCTTGGCGGCGCTGAGCGTGCATTCTACAATACAAGAGATTACTTTAACAAAACCATTTGAAAGTGGGTGGACACCAACGGGATTTTGAAAAGCGTGTCCCCAGTGGAAATTATGGCCCTGTGTGAGTGGAACTCTGTCACTGAGTGAGCATTTGATGTGAATGAGTGCCGCATTGAGAAAGAGGCGCCATGAATTGCATCTGACAAAATGTGCGCTGTGAGACGGAGCGATTGACAGCTAATGTCTCAAATATTTATTAAATGTAATAACCATTTAAACGTCATCTTTACTTTATGTAATGTTTGAGAGAACAGCGAACCTGTCACTGCATCAGCTCACAGCAGTCTGTAATTAGGCTAGCGAAAGTTTTGTAAAATATAAATAAAATATAATTGGCTGAATCTTATAAATGCTGTATTAAGATCGTGTGGGGGGTCGAATCCAGATCGCATTCTTGTAACGATTAATTGTGCAGCTCTAATACAAATTTAACAAACACTTTTTATTTTTTATTATCAGCTCTTTATGCCGGAGCCCCAAACATTATAAGGAAGGCTGTTACAGAGTTTAGGAGCCAAATGTGGAAAAAGATCAGAATCAGAATTAGAAAGAGCTTTATTGCCAAGTGTGTTCACACTAGGGCTGGTCCGAATACCATTTTTTGAGCTTCGAAGCTTCTGTAGTAATCCACATTGAATATTCGAAGCTTCGGTGGGAGGGGCTGAACATATTCTTCTCTCTAATAAAGGCAGGAATGTCTTTTTGTTTGCATTTTTATTGTCGAGAACAGTTCATCCAAACTATTTTTGCTGTGGACCCAAGGGAGTGCAGTGTTGCATTTTGGTGCAATATGGACAACACGTTCAGAATTAATAAATTGTAATAGAACATTGCTAGTTGGATGCGGCGCGCCTCACGCAGGCAGAGCTTATGCTTCATGAACGGACGTTTGCGCTAGTGATACAAAACACAGGTCTGTTAAGAGCAATACTTTTAATAAGGTAGCCTAACATTTTTTAACAAACGAGTCACTCCTAAATCAGAAATTAGCAGCACAGTAATTACTGACACCGTAAAGGGTAGGCTATTTACATAAAAGAACGAAAAAATGGCGCAGTGTTTATATATAAATAAATTATTTATATTTAAATTATTTATAAATAAATATATATACATTATATATATATAACGTTTGTGTAAATAAGCCTATATGTAAAATACATAGCCTATGTATATTATTTTGAAACCCAAAATAAATGAGGCTCAAACATTATTAACAAACGTGCGTGTTTATTTGAGCACTTCCGTCAGTAAACAAGCAGCCTACAAAACGCCAAAATCAAATTAATACATTTAAATATGAAACTAGCATGTTAAATAGGCTATTAATCAAACATTCGTTGCAAAAATTCCTGAAACCTTGCCCGGACAGCTCATCAGAATTACTGACCCGAGTCCGACTGGAACCGGTCTTTTTTCTCTTTCTCTTCCCCATTGCACAGCTGCTGTTTTTAATGGCAAAGTGATTACATTTATTTTCTTTTATTTAGGTTATAAAGTTAATTTAGAAATATATTTGGAACACTTTTTATTTGTTAAATTTAAGTTTTTTGTTTTTTAAAGTAACGACCAAGTCATCACGATTTCAATTAAAAGCCATAGATATAAAAAACTTAAAGCATATCACAATATTAGTTGAATCATTTAACCTAGATAAATGTGTGCTATTAGGCTCATATCCAATCGTTCGTGCAGAGAGTAAAGCTGAAGCAGCTTTGCAAAACATGAAGCGCCAGCGCTATGTGAAACTTCATTTTTGCTCATAAAGGTAAGACTAATATATCATCCGAAACTGTAAAAAAAAAATAATTTAAATAATTAAAATCGAAAACAAAACTCTTTCATTAGCTATAGGCCTAATCCATAAATATGCATTTAGGTATTAAAGGCGCAAATGGCGAGTCAGGATCGTCAACTTCATCTTTGTGTCAAATACTAGTTTATTAATAAATAATTCAAATATGTCCTTAATTTTTCCCCCGACACATTCATGATAATTATTTTTGCTGGGGCTTTGCGGTCAGCTTTAGCCTACTGCGTGCATTTAAACGCGGAGGCGCGGTTGTCATTGCGACAGCACAGCCCTAGTTTTGCTTCCACCAAGTGGGCCCGACTGTACTTTATAGTGTCTCTCAAATATTACTCAATCTTTTTTTTTTTTTTTTTTTTTTTTTTTTTTGCTGTCTCTGTGTTAGTGGCACAGCAGTCTGATCTTCTTCATTCATATTTAAGCCGAATGAGAACCGTTTCGCGGGGGATGCAAGGTGTATGAAAAAAAACGAATATTCGAATCTCAAAATTTAAAATCGAATGCCAACCCACCGAACGAATATTCGAATAATCGAATATTCTGGTCCAGCCCTAGTTCACACACACAAGGAATTTGTCTTGGTGTTAGGAGCTTCCAGTACAGAAAGTACAAACAGTGCAAACATATACATAAAGTTAAGGTAGTAAAAACATGAATTTTAAAGAGGTTATAAAATAAATTATAAATAACAGTAGTAATAAAAATATACAGAAAAAAAGAAAAAGATTCCATAGACAGAATTATGAATGTGCATATGTGCTATATACTGAAGAAGGTTTGTTGAGTTGTTTACAGATGTCCAGCTCTCCTTCCGTAGTTCTTTTTAGACACTCTGGTCTCCTTTGTTAGTCTGTTCCTGGCCTTGTTATACAAGATTGTATTCCCACTTTTGTAAGCTTCCTTTTTGGTGTGACAAAGCTGTTTGAGTTTTTCCTGTTTATCATTATTGAATGATAAGAATGCCCTGGTGGGGATGCACATGTCCTCGGAAACTGATATATGAAGTTACAGTCTCCATGAGCTCATCCAGATTGATGGTAGCAGCTTCAAAATCACTCCAATCAGTGAGGCAGAAACAGGCTTGTAAATCCCGCTCTGCTTCATTAGTCCATCTTTTAACAGTCCTAATATAGGTTTAACTGCTCTCAGTTTCTGCCTGTAGGTTGGTATAAGATGAACCAAACAGTGATCAGAGCGCCCCAAAGCTGCCCGTGGGACAGAGTGATATGCTTCTTTAATTCTTGTGTAACAGTGATCCAATATATTACTGTCTCTGGTGGGACATGTAACAAGCTGGTTGTGTTTTGGCAGTTCACAGGAGATGTTTGCTTTGTTAAAATCCCCAAGAATGATTAAAAGAGAGTCTGGGTACAGTTGCTCCATATCAGTAATTTGTTCAGTCAGCTGTATGGAAGTAAAATACTGACAAATGTTTTTGAAGCAAAACAGGGTGCTGTATAGCACTAACTGAAATCAAATGCATTGTATTAACAGTGCTTGCATTTTAAGGTTGTGCAATTCAACATGGGTGGATATTTAGGCTGTGAATTTTTCAAGTGGAAACATGAAATTGTATTTGTAAAATGTTCAATGTTAATAATACAGATTATTTTAAAATACGACTTTCACTATTGCATTGTTTACAATTTCAGTACTAAATAATTTCAATGCAACCTTTGATACTTGACAGGACATTTCGGTGCGTATTTTTTCGCTTCCAAAAATTCACTGATTCAAATTCGCCAAGCAATTCGATGCTACACATCCGGGTATGGCAGGAAGAGCAATTGAGCATCGATACAAAATCGACGCCTGTTGCTTTCCGCTTCACCAGCAGGTGGTGAAAGCGAGTCTTGCTGAGACTATTGCAACAGGTAGAACTTGGCTACACACGCAGATTTGCCAAAATGGACCAAGATGTAAGCAGGGGGAGGACTGGCCATCGGGAGAACTGGGAGAATTCTCGGTGGCCTGGCAGCCAATTTGGCCCACTGTCATTTTTCTAATTTATATTTTATTTTCATATATTGTTGTTGTTTCTATGTAACATCGAATGTACTAAAGGGATTATTTCCAAATTCGCTATTCAATAATAAAACTCTAATAAATCATGACTCACAATGCAGTTCTTCTCGCGCACAGCTCCGCCCATCCGTGCGTCCGCCAAAAGAATGCGAGAAAAGAAGAGAGACAAAACTGTCTTGTTAAGGACTTCATTAACAGATCAGAAACATCTGTAAATAGACTATTGCAGTTTTACTTAGTTAAGCATTATACTGCTTGCAAATATTATCAATTGCAGTCAGTTTGCTGCAAAATTAACAAAATGACAGAACTGTTGTAAAGAGTAGGAATTTAGCAGACAAATATTCACATTGTTTTATAACAAGTTTAGAGGGAGCTAAGGCTAACAACAATACAACCCTTACAAAAATTAACCATGTTTTCACTAAAAACAAAAAAACATACTATAGTTAAACTATGGTAAATTAACACAGGTTTTGCTACACTTTATGGTTTTTGTAGTAAAACTCTGTTTAATTGTAATCAAAATGCCCCCAAAAAAACCCAAACAAAACAAAAAAAACAGTTAGCCTACTCTAATTTTACAGGGCTCGCAAAATGTCTAAATCTCTGGTAGCCCTTCTGGCAGGTACTCTTTAGATTTTGGTAGCCTGAAAATTGATTTAACTAGCCCAATAAAAATATATATATATATATATATATATGAGTCAACATATAATGTAATATTTTTGAGTTCTAGGATGTTTTAATAACACAGCTTTGTCATAATTATTCAACCCCTTTTAAACATTGCTTTTTTTTAGTCACTTGTTTGTATGGTGGGGAACAAAATTGTCCTAAAACATAATTAAGCCTTTAGAAACTCTATTAGAAAACAGAATTAGCTTGTGCTGTTACACATACATACAGTTAGCCCATGCATATGCTAAGGTTTTAGTGGCTAATATGACAAAGTCAAAAGAGCTCTCACAAAAGCTATAGAGATGCTACTGAGAATAAATAATTGTATTACTTTAGAAAATAAGGCTATATGAAGATTTCCAAGGCATTAAAGGTTCCTAGAGACACAGCTGGCAGCCTTATTCGTTAGTTTAAAATGTGTTGTACCAGAAAACCTTTAAAGGTATTGAACAAAAAAGCACAATATCATAAAATGTTTGATCAGAAAAACTGAGGAAAAACCTGCAATGTACAGCCAAAGACTTGTAAGATGACCCAACGAAAGGAGAAAAAACATTTCAATGCAGAGTATAAGATGAACACAAGACAATTATGGCCTTCGTGTTGAGACATCTTTCCGAATACCACTCTTGACCAAGAAGAACAAAAAGGCTGACGTGAACATGTTAAAATTAATTTAGATAGACATGTAGAGTTCTGCAAGAATGTTTTATAGAGTGATCTGACCAAACTGGAACTTTTTGGACCTATGGATTAGTGGTATGTCTGGTGCAAAAAAGGCAGAGCTTATGAGCAGAAGAACACCATCTTCATCGTCAAATTTTGAGGTGGACCAGTCCTGTTCGAGGGGTGTTTTATTGTAGCAGTAAGTGGAAATCATGACCGAATGAAGGACATCATGGATTCTTTGAAGTATCAGGCCATTTTGGCAAGAATTGTGATGCCTTTAGTGCAAAGACTGAAGCTGATGATCAATGGACTTTTCTGCAGGACAGTCATCCCAAAGTATACATCCAAAATTTACTTATGCTTGGTTCAGGGATCAGTTATGGAATGTACTTGAGTGGCCTGTTCAGTCTTCAGGTTTAATTTTCATTGCCACTGCTTTCTTCAAATTCAACCAAATGTTTTCAAAGTGAAAACCAAAGATTATCAGTGATCTGAAAGTTTTTTCAGGCGAGGAATGGGCCAAGATTGCAGTAGAGAGGTGACAGAAGCTTCAAAGCACTTGCAGGCAGCGTTTATTGGCGGTTTTAAAGAATAAAAGATTCTGCACAAAATTTGACTTTTAGGGGTTGAATAATTTTGAATAATTTCGGGTTTGAGTCGTTCGTTCATCACGTGACAGCCCCATACGCTTTACCTATGCTGCCTGAGCCGGAAACAGAATTGATTAGTTCATTTCTCGAGTCTTTCGGGTTTGAGTCGTTCGTTCATCACGTGACAGCCCCATAAGCTTACCCTATTCTACCTGAGCCGGAAAGAGAATTGATTAGTTCATCTCTCGAGTCTTTCGGGTTTGAGTCGTCCGTTCATAGTTGCGCAATTGCGCATGCGCGACTGAACGAATCACTCCCGAGACGACTCGTTCTTCCCGAGTCACATTAAAGATTCGTTCAAAATGAACGAATCGTTCAAGAACGACCCATCACTAGTTTACAGTTTATGAAGAGCGCCTCTAAATTATTATTGTCATTATGTGCTCAGTTTATATTTACAGTGACGCCAAATGTATACAAGCCACACTTGATAAGGTATGAATGTCACGACATCAGATAAAATATCAAACTAAATAGCTGGTGAAAATTTATTACAAAAAAGATGTAGAAAAGTCAAGCCGATTCTGAAAAAAAGGTATAGCATTGTGTTTGTAGATTTATTATGTAACACAATGACATTTTGGCATTTAAATAACAATTCTGTGAGACATTTCTGTCATATGGTTGTACTTCATGATTGAATGTTTGGCCTGCTTTTAGGCGCCGTCACCTAAAGCGGGTGCCGAGGAAAGTGTGCGTCTGCTGAAAGAGCTTTATCTTTTTGACGTGCTGAGAGCGGACAGAACCACAGCTGCACATGGGTAAGAAAAATATCCCTTCCTTCTCTTCCCACATTAACTTGGTGATTTCCACTGTATTTAATGACACCAATTTTTTTATATTAGACTGGAGTTGAGAGTGCCTTTCCTGGACCATAGTTTCACTGCATATTACCTCTCTCTGCCTGAAGAGATGAGAGTGCCTAAGGTGGGTCCTGATATCTTCATCCCTCCTCATGTCAGTCCAAACTGCATCTGTTCCCTCATCAGTTGCTGTGTCTGATCTGAAGTGTAAAACAAAACCCATAACCACAAATATGAGCAATAGCATTACTAATAATAGTGATGCTTAGTTTATTGTGATTTCTGTTTTAATTTCCTTTTTCAAATATCATATTAGTGGATTTTGTAATCAGACTAACGTGAATCATTTGTTTGATTGGAGCAGGATGGTGTGGAGAAGCATCTCTTAAGGGAATCGTTTGAAGGGAGGAAACTCATCCCAGATGAGATTCTCTGGAGAAGGAAAGAGGCCTTCAGTGATGGTATGACATCCATGAAGAAATCCTGGTACACAAGCCTGCAGGAGCACATCGAGTCTGAGGTACTACAGTACACATGTACACAGTAGGGATGCCAGGGTGGGGACATTTCCCACTGATTAATAAACTTCACAACAGTGATTGTTTTGCACATTTTAGAGGAAAGGATATTTGTCAGTGATGGTCAGGATCAGTAGTGTTTATTTTGAACTTTAACAGATCTTGAAATGTGTCCCTTTGAATAAAACGACTGCTTAAATGTGGATTTATTATTTTTCTCAATGCAGAGCACAACACAATAAAACAGTACAGTGATAAACTTAAACTTGCTTATATTAAATGGAACGTTTAATGCAAGACCTACAGATTTAATTAAAAAGGGAAAGAACCTGTACAGCGTGGTCACGATTTAATAAAAAGAGGGAACAAATTAGGGTTGGGCAATGTCGACTAATTTGGCATCGTACGATGTCTAATGTGAAACATCGCAATGGACGATGGCATCCTCGGCAGGGGGCGGGGGTGAAGGATGGTTGTTGTTAAATAATTAATTTATAACAAATTAATTAATTGTAGCCTACCGTTTCCACCAGTGCTTAATTTGAGCCGGACCTGTTCTGGAAAATGTCAGATTTTGGATTTTTGTGTTCCGGTATTTGTTTTTAAAGATCCGGCATTAACAAGTGCATTAGATCGTGACAGTCAGTGCGTGCATACGAGACAGAGCAAGCGCAGGTTTATGTAGATGTATTTGGAGGATGTGTGTTGGTCCTTAACATATTTTTGACCAGTCAGCTTTTTCTGCGTTCAAAAAAAAAAAGTTACACAGGTGCAAAATGGACAAAAATGTCCATGTCCAAAAACTACCATACAAATATAATTTATTAATATTTTTTTCCACTTTCACTGATGTCAATTTTTAACTAGCATCTGTTCTATCCATAGATACCAAACATTCATTAATTTTCAGAATTTTAACCCTTTAAATGCTGGTTTGTTTACATAATGCCACAGGTGTTTTTTTTTTTTATGGAAAAATAGTAGTTAATTTTCATATAGCCTACTAAATAAGCAGATTTTTTTTCTTTACTTATTAGCTTCTTGGGTGTGTCAATGAAGAACAACAACATTCATTTTGAGGCATTTATATTTTTTATGTAGTGTCAGATAAAAAAAACAAAAAAAACAACAACTAACAATTAGGGCCATAATGGACAAAAATGTCCATGTCAAAAAACTGTCATAGAAATATTATATATTGATTTAACTTTTACTCACTGTTGTTTTTTTTATCAGCATCTCTTCTATTCATAATTACCAAACATTCATTCATTTTCAGAACTGTAATGCTTTAAAAGCTGGTTTCTTTACATAATGCTCGCTGTCAGTGGGCAACACTAGCTCCAGAGCTTCCTCCGTCTCTTCATCTTGCAAGCAATGAAATGACCAAGCCCTCAAGCACCAAATATGTATAGGTTTTGCTTTGCGAACACCTGTTTGGCTGTGTGAACACTCAAACTTTGTATAAAATCTACCAGACTACACAATCAGCATTTTCTTATGTTGAAAACAAAAACAATGTGTTTAGGGGCTTCTGAACTTCTACATCAAATTCAAGCTCACATTTTATCTCTGTACAAAAACAATAACAAATAAAAAAAAGTGCAATCAAGGAATAAGATGTGTGTTTGGGTGAAAAGGAAAAAACCTCAAAGCTCATTAACCTTCTTTGACGTTATTCCTAGTTTTCACATGGCCCTATGACCCTGCAAAGGGTGTGACTCAAATACATGGAGTGGGATTTTTGAATTGCAAGTACAATATAATCTTTCAAACTAATTACACCCATAACATTTTCAGTATTTCTTTTATATGCCAAATTTGAAAAAATGAATTTAATATTTGAAGCCTTTCCGATAGAATAAATGCCTATTAGCAAATATTCCATCATTGTCTAGTGAAATGGCCATGGGTTAAAAAATTGCAGTTTTAATGGGTTTCAATGTGGACAATTTTTTCCTTAAGGGCCTGAGTGTGAGTATTTTTTGTGCGGAGAGTAAAATTGATTTTTTTGAAGGAAATGAGGGTGAAATATTAATTTCAATAAAAATACACCCCTGAGCCAAGATTTATGCAGTTGGCATTAATACATTACACACTTATAACAAAAAACAAAACTGAAATGGACTAAAATGTCCATAAGGTCGCACAAGGGTTAAGTTCAAAATCGCTCTCATTGATTACTGCTTAACCTATACTCTCTCCAAACGCATTTAATGAGCAGCGGAATGTTTAGAGAGAGAGTGTAATATCAGAAATGATACCAAATCAAGCAAAATATTATGTATAAACATTAAACTATAAACATAGCTATAAGTTTGTTACCCTGACTCCAAAACGAATCATTTAAATGTAATGATATTCAGAACAGAACAGGAATGAAACTAAATATATAAAGTGAAGAAAACAAAGCGAAACTAAAAATACCAGGTGTTGGGTTCACGTACCTCTGTAATTCGACATAAATCCAAGTGTTTCCATATTCCCAATGTATTTGAATGATAAACTGTTATTTATAATGTATACTAGGCTTTGTATTGTACGTTCATATTTCGATGGAAAAAAATATATTCTCGTTTTTTGTTCCAAGCTCTGTTCGTTATGGTAAAACCATGAAAAAGGCATATTTGGTGTAGTTTATTTAATCTAATTTAATTAAAACTATTTTGATTTTTTTCTGCTGTTTTTGTATGCCTCATTTACTGTAAACGAACTAGTTAGTGTAATTCGTTTGGAGTTCACTGTAATTTGTATTGTGATCACTAACAACTTCCTTGTTATTATTTCCTCATAATAATAATAATAAAATAAGTAAAGATGCGGAAATTGAAAGCATGCATTTCATTTGGCTATAGCATGATTAAGTGTGTGTTTTTTGCGAGCGGGCTGCTGCTGCGGCGGCGGTGGGGCGGAGGATCGCGATGCCAGCTCAGCATCGTGATGTCTATGGCATCGTCTATCGACCCAACCCTAGAAAAAAAACTTAATTTGTGGCCATGATTTTATTAAAATGACATGAACAAAATCAGGTTGAATGAATTCTTAATTTGTGGCATCAGCATGTGTTTTTCCCCCACTTCATGTGTGTTTTAACTAGTGGTGGGCCGTTATCGGCGTTAACGTGCTGCGTTAACGTGAAACTCTTATCGTGCGATAAAAAAAATATCGCCGTTAATCTATTCTCAAATTTGGGTTGGGAGCTGGGTCTAAACTACGCAAGCTATGATGACGTTCACCTTGATAGTTTAACGCGGATGTATACCGAAGAATATAGAATATGGTCGCGCGTTTAAGTCTCCTCCGCCAAAACACAGACGGGATCGCGTCGTCCTCCATTCATAAAAACCGAATCTACTATAGCGAAATGCCACATAAATTCGTCGTTTTTTGGATTCATAAATCAAATTTTGGCCTGTCACTTAATTCAAATCGCGATATGGACTAGTGTATGTGAAAACTGAAATGCAAAAAGACCGTTTTAATATGAATCCGATATGTTCCGTTTGCCTAGCTGTATGTATGAATGATGGAGACGAGCTTTTACTACACGCATACTGAAACACACGTGACGCTCCTGGTAATTTTTGGCATTTTCATCTCACATGAACAGATAAACTCAATCTCCCAAACTGCTGTGAGTGTCACTTTTACCGTTTCATTTGAGAAAACTAGCATCATATCATACTGTATGAAACTTCACGGCAACCTGTCAAAATAAAAGTACGTGTAACATGTAATGGGCTGGGTAGGTGTTGACGTTAAAAAAACACAATCTAATAGGTAGAAAAAATAATTTCATTGTTAGTTAGTTAGTAAACACAAGTACATCTAATTGAACATAATTTATTTTCATCAACAAATTATCATAGAACAGCTTTATGAGCTTTATGATCCATTCTCAAAGACTTACTTTTAGTCATTATTTGGGTAGCACACATATTCTGAATGCCTTCAGCAGAATTCAAATTAGCCATTTTAATCTAGATTAATCTAGATTAATTCCAAGATTTAATCTAGATTAATCTAGATTAAAAAAATTAATCTATGCCCACCCCTAGTTTTAACAAATAAATGAAAGATCCTTGGAGTTTTCCCTTTAAAATGAATGCTTAGTTTGTAAATCATTATTACTTTTAATGAAAAACACAACAACAAAACAAACAAAAACTTGCTTATAACATACAATATTGCCAAATTCGTGCTTTTGATTTTTGCTTTGACACCAAATCCTCCTCCATCATCTTGTTGGTCATCTCTCTTTACTCTTGTTACAAGTGAAATCTGACTCCTGATCTCTGTGCAGATCGTCCTGTGTGGGGAAAACTCTTTCAGTTTATAATTGTAACATCTGTTGTCCAGCTGAATTATTAAATAGTTTTTATATAAAAAAGCAAAACAGTAGTGTGGGATTGAAGTTGTGTAATATGTGTTCGGCCTATTACACAATGACCATTATGTCATGAGTGAATACAGTGCTATAAAACCATCTTTTCTGCTGCCTCTATTCTCCTTCAGGTGAATGACTCTCAGTTGGAGAAAGCTGCTAAGCTGTTCCCTTTCAATACCCCCACAACCAAAGAGGGCTTCTACTTCAGACAGGTCTTTGAGAAGATGTATCCCGGCCACTGCGAGTGGACGCCACATTACTGGATGCCCCGCTGGATCAAGGCCACAGACCCCTCAGCCAGAACCCTGTCCATTTACAAGCCTGATAATGACCAGTGATTAGATCAACCTAAAAACCTTGACTAAACATTACGTTTACTACAGTATACACACCTACCTACTTAGCTAAATTCAAGTTTTTATGGTTTTAGTCTTTCCTACAGAGAATTTAATTTGTTACAGATCAATTCTTCACAGATTGAAGTTGTAAAGAATCTTCTGGTTATGCAATGATGTTAAAAAAAATTGAGGTCGCATTCTCTCATCAAGCCCTAAAGCTGCCTTGCTGAACTCTTATGTTCCGTGTATTTAAATACACATTTTGATTGTAATTTTTTTGGATCATAAGCAGGCTGGTGTAGCTTGTTTAACCAAAATAGAATTTTTGTAGCTGCTTTAGAATAATTGCATTAGCCAACGTTGTCAACAAAAGGGTGTTTTACAAATATTCAGAAAACATCATACTGTTTTTGAAGGAGATTCAAACCCTGAATGCAAAATTTTCACAAAGGTGAAATTTTAGGTAGTGTTGATGACTGAACCACATTGGTAAATGTTTTTCAAAAGATTTTTATAATATTTAATATAAAAATATCCCTTTAATAATTATTCTTGAAAGTCTAAATGTGAGTCTCTCAAGGTTTAATACCTGGCACTTTATGTAATATTCACTCCTGCACTCAGTGCTTAAAGACTTGAATTACTTTGGAGACTTTGTGTGCTTACGTTACTGGTTTGAAGGATCTGGTCATGAAACTAATAAAGCTTTTCTTCATTATATCTTGAAATCTGTGTTTTGATTAATTGCTCTATATAATTATATTTTCATAGTTTCAACTAAAGTGATTTAGAATCAACATCACATTGCAAGATTGATCAAACTTTTTGTTAAATTCAATAATGATTCAGCAATAGTGATATAGAATCAACCTCATAGTGTAATGCTAACTCAATAACATTGCTGTTATTTATTTTATATTAGTATTTTGTATTTTTATATATATATAGTATTTTAGATATACAGGACAAGGCAGTCCTGTCTGTGTCATTGATCTCCATTAGGTTTAACCAAGCGGCAAACTCCCGCTCTTTCTCTTGAAACCAACATTGAAGTGACTAAAATGGCAATTCATTGACTGGCCGTTAGAGACTTGCTCCAAAAGGTAGTCAGTCCGATAGACCTCAAATGTTAAAATATCCAACTTTACAGCAGTAAAAAACATGTTTGCCGCCTGGTACAAAAAAAGTGTTTTTGGGTGATTTTAATTATTTTTTTTTTATAACTCACCCATTTTAGTTATATTAAGCCTTCAAGTTCTGCATTAAGCGTGTGGCAACATGAGTGATAGGTGGATTGCTGCTCTGCCCTACAAAAGGCAAAAATTGCTATAGCGTGAAATTTTTATTTGTCCAGAAAAATGAATTATAGATTAGATGTTTTAATGAAAATGATCTCAAACTTGATTTTTACTGCTATTTTTAACTATACTCTGCCTTTGCATTGTCTGCAAAAAGTGAGATATGTGACATCAAGGCAAAAGGCAGTAACTTCCACATACAATATTTGGGTGCTGATCACCATTTACAGAATCATTACAGTAACTGTATAAAATCTAGTGATCATTGGCAATCTCAGATGCTATATAGTAATGTGATATTTAAAAAAAAATGGAAACCCCAGCAAGTAGGATGCTTAGAATTATTGTAAATTTAAACACATCTGATGATGTTCATTGCCAAGGATTTTTATCGAGTTACAAAAAAAGGTAGGAAAAGGATTTAACTGCGAACTGTCACGGCATTCGAGTCCTCAAACATGCTGACGGACAACCCCAGACTGACCCTTAAAACTGTAGTAAACTATGACTGTAGTAACCATGTTTTTTTGTTGCATACCATGGTTTTCAAAACCATGGTTTTGATACTATGGTTCTCATATAGTAATATTGTAGTAATAGTACTAGAGTAAAACTGTAGTAACCATGACTGTAGTAACCACAGTTTTACTAAAGTAGGTTGTGCTCAACAAAATGTTAACAAAAGTTGTGCAATGAACAGAATAACAATTTACTATTCTATGATACTTTATTAAAGCAAATATTAGAGATAAGTACTGCAGTGTAGTAGTAAAAATGTATGCATAAAAAGAGTACCAAGTAACTTGTTTCACTGTAAAACTGTTTTATCTCTACAGAAATTAACAGTATAATAAATATAGAAATGTACACTACACTTACGTAGGAAATTTGCTCAAAGGGGAAATATTAATAATTAATCATAACTCGTTATAATTAATTACAATATTTAGATAATTTAACAGAATTAGCTTGATAAAGCAGAATTTACATTACAATCAACTGACCATCTCGCCTAGCGAACCCTCAGTATTGATTATCTGTTAATGCAAAGAAATTAAAAATTTCCAGGGTAAGGGAAATACCTTTTTAAAGGTAGTTCAGAGCAGGTAACAAGTTAAAATCTTTAAATTGACTTTGTTTCAAGCTGAGAATCAGAACCAAATACTCAAGTGTATGTGCACAAGGTTTTATGAACTAAATCACAAACACATAACTAGTCTAAACAAACACATACAAACACACAAATCACGCATACATGGTACATGGGAAAGATAAGTGAATGGCTAGGACCAGACAGAAGAAGGGGGATGAGGCAGAGTTGACCATCAGTTTCTAATTTAAAGCACAGTATACGATAACTTAAACCAAATATATGCATTTGACTTGGCTGTTGAACGAGAGTCTCATGAAGCCTCTAAAGAAGTTGTGATTGGTTCCATTTGATGGCCGAAGTTGCAATTTCTTGAATCTCCGAGGTTGTTCTTGACTCTGTTGTGGTTAGGAGAGCCCTCTCTCCCGAGTAAGCAGTTCTGAGGAACTGCAGGCCGCAATTCAGAGATGAGATCAGTGGTTGAGTAAAACTCTAGTGGTATTAGTCTTACTCTGTGTGGTCGAGAGCCATCTTCCCAGGCTGGGGAGACTGCACACAGTTTTATGTTGGGGCCAGAGGTCACATTAACCGATAATTTTTTTAATCAGTGACAGAAAAATCTGAAGGCTGTCCGTCACTTTGACGGAATACACCACACTGAGGGTGATCTTGTAATTTGTAACTGTAGGCTAGTTCCCACCCCTGTCCAGTTGGTGGCAAATGCGCTCCAGTGTGGAAGCAGAGCACGTTATCCAGAACAAAAAAGAAAGAAACTGTTACGAATCCTTTGCTATGCATTTGATTAAACCAGTACCCCGTTAAGACTACAGCGATCTATCACGCCACATTAAAGAGCGCCAAAACGGTATATGACATGGACAGAATTTGAAATCTGAGACTTTTTCATATTAAAAGTAACAAATGAGGCACACTATGTAGCCTACTCTTCACAAACACTGACTACAAAAATATGGTAAATTTTATTAAACGTTTCCAGTTTGCAAAGAATATGGAGTCTGAATAAGACCAAGTGCTGAGCAGGAGCCTTATTCTTTAGCAAAACACCTCATCAACTCTCCAAGAGTAGATTAAGTGTGAAGTGTCACCCTCCTATCCTTTCCTCAGAAGAGCCTGCCTTCTGCTACTGTGGTAAGAAAGACACTCTTCTTTTTCTCTCACAGCTGTCGAGAATCTAAATTCTCAGCAATGAGTCTTCTCCACAGCGACAGAGATCTCAGATATTTCTGAGAAAGTCAACATGCTCATTTTCTGTATGTTCTTCTGAGAAACTATGGTCCTTTGGTAATTGTAATATTGTTTTGGTTTTGCTTCTGGTAGTGAAGCAGTATTACATCACCACCAGATATTTGTAGCAGGTGTTTCATACACAGGTCACTCAGAAAACAAATGAACTTTAAGAAGTCACTACTGAATTGTTTTCTATCTTTGTATCTGCATTTTGTACCAAATTAGGGGAGTTGTGTTAATAAGAGTACTGATAATTATTACTACACTATACCTATCATTAATGAGATATTTAATCTTTTTCAGTAAAAGTAAAACATTTTAATCAGTGGTTGTATTATTAATTGATTATTATGTACTTTATGTATTGATGTGTTCAATTATCTGTGCTCATGATTTAACACTTTACATGGTTAAATAGTAGGTGTCATGTTTAAAATGCAATGGCTTAGTATTTGTTGAAAATAACACTGAATAAATGTCTTTTTGCAAATTTTCTGTTGGAATTTACTGATTTTGTATTGGCTTATGTATGCAGTGAATATATTCACAAAAAATCTACTATAACAATTAAAAACAAGAATTTAGTATTTTATTTTGTCATTATACACTGATTTCAAAGTGGTAGGAGCACATCCTCGCATCGGACTAAAGGTGAGAAGTACAGTTGCAATCAAAATTATTCAACCCCCTTGACCTGCAAGACATTTTGCTGCAGAGAACACAATTTTGTAAAAGCAACTCAACAAAGGCATCAGTACACTATTAGAGAAATGTATAAATACACATTTGAGTCATTCTGAAAACGGAAGCTGATAAATAATAATAATAAAAAAAAATCTAATTGGCTCTAAATGTTCATGTTCAAAATTATTCAACCCCTAAAAGTCAAATTTTGTGCAGAATCTTTTATTCTTTAAAACCGCCAATAAACGCTGCCTGCAAGTGCTTTGAAGCTTCTGTCACCTCTCTACTGCAATCTTGGCCCATTCCTCGCCTCGCCTGAAAAAGCTTTCAGATCACTGATAATCTTTGGTTTTCACTTTGCCACTGCTTTCTTCAAATTCTACCAAATGTTTTCAATGAAAAGTAAACCTGAAGACTGAACAGGCCACTCAAGTACATTCCATAACTGATCCCTGAACCAAGCATAAGTAAATTTTGGATGTATACTTTGGGATGACTGTCCTGCAGAAAAGTCCATTGATCATCAGCTTCAGTCTTTGCACTAAAGGCATCACAATTCTTGCCAAAATGGCCTGATACTTCAAAGAATCCATTATGTCCTTCATTCGGTCATGATTTCCACTTACTGCTACAATAAAACACCCCTCGAACAGGACTGGTCCACCTCAAAATTTGACGATGAAGATGGTGTTCTTCTGCTCATAAGCTCTGCCTTTTTTGCACCAGACATACCACTAATCCATAGGTCCAAAAAAATCCAGTTTGGTCAGATCACTCTATAAAACATTCTTGCAGAACTCCACATGTCTATCTAAATTAATTTTAACATGTTCACGTCAGCCTTTTTGTTCTTCTTGGTCAAGAGTGGTATTCGGCAAAATGTCTCAATACGAAGGCCATAACTGTCTTGTGTTCATCTTATACTCTGCATTGAAATGTTTTTCCTCCTTTCGTTGGGTCATCTTACAAGTCTTTGCAATTTTTTTAAAGTCCTGGATCTTCAGAAAAGCTTGTATTTGTAAACTACTGCAGTCTCTGGAGGGTTGAATAATTTTGATTGCAACTGTAAATATTAAAAATACAGGGAACGGGCTAGTTTGGTCGTTGAGACGTACTCACCACATTCCAGCAATGTACAAAATAACGTCGCTACGACGAATATGGGAATCACAAAGTTACGTTGCTCGACGTAATTGTGTTAGCTGGGTACTGGCAACACCAGACTTGAAAGTCAATAGAGATCACTGCTGCAAGGTCTCACAATAATCATTTACACTGTTTTGAATTTAGTTTTTTTCACGAGAGAGCACTATAAGCAGGGTGCCATTTGCCGGGGGGATTGGCGGTGTAACAGATGTTCTGACTGGCATTTATGTTTAAAACCACGCCCTCTCATGTGTTCGTATGTGACCTGTATGAGCGTGAGTTCTAAGTAAAACAAGTACGCTTGTAGAGTGCGTCCCAGCAAACATATGCATTTGTGGGGCCCACATGGTTTATGCTTGGGGTATATGGGTACCAAGTGGGCATGGTCCCAAAATGTGCATCTTATGTGGGGCCCAATTGAGTTAGCTAAGTAGGTCCCACATACTGTAGGTCAAAAGAGGTGGGCTCCCCATGTGGGTCCCAGCTGGGTCACTAATGAGAAATGAGCACATGGGCTCAAAATGGGCAATACAAGTGGGGCCCATATGGGTTTAACATATGGGTCAGTCATGGGCAAACTCAATCAGTCCCATACAGGCTGCCTACATGGGGCCAAGGTAGTACCCACATAGTTACTGTCTATATGGGTTCAGAATGGGGAAACACATATGGGGCCCGCTTTGATAAACAATATGGGTTTGTCATGGGCAAACTCATTCAGTCCCATACAGGCTGCCTACATTGGGCCAAGGTAGTACCCACATAGTTACTGTCTAGATGGTTTCAGAATGAGGAAACACATATGGGGCCCGCTTTGATAAACCATATGGGTTTGGCATGGGCAAACTCATTCAGTCCCATACAGGCTGCCTACATTGGGCCAAGGTAGTACCCACATAGTTACTGTCTATATGGGTTCAGAATGGGGAAACACATATGGGGCCCGCTTTGATAAACAATATGGGTTTGTCATGGGCAAACTCATTCAGTCCCATACAGGCTGCCTACATTGGGCCAAGGTAGTACCCACATAGTTACTGTCTATATGGGTTCAGAATGGGAAAACACATATGGGGCCCGCTTTGATAAACAATATGGGTTTGTCATGGGCAAACTCATTCAGTCCCATACAGGCTGCCTACATTGGGCCAAGGTAGTACCCACATAGTTACTGTCTAGATGGTTTCAGAATGAGGAAACACATATGGGGCCCGCTTTGATAAACCATATGGGTTTGGCATGGGCAAACTCATTCAGTCCCATACAGGCTGCCTACATTGGACCAAGGTAGTACCCACATAGTTACTGTCTAGATGGGTTCAGAATGAGGAAACACATATGGGGCCCGCTTTGATAAACCATATGGGTTTGGCATGGGCAAACTCAATCAATCCCATACAGGCTGCCTACATTGGGCCAAGGTAGTACCCACATAGTTACTGTCTAGATGGGTTCAGAATGGGGAAACACATATGGGGCCTGCTTTGATAAACCATATGGGTTTGTCATGGGCAAACTCAATCAGTCCCATACAGGCTACCTACATGGGGCCAAGGTTGTACCCACATAGTTACTGTCTATATAGGTTCCGAATGGGGAAACACATGTGGGGCCCACTTTAATAAACCATATGGGTTTGGCATGGGCAAACTCAATCAATCCCATACAAGCTGCCTACACGGGGCCAAGGTTGTACCCACATAGTTACTGTCTATATAGGTTTCCGAATGGGGAAACACATATGGGGCCCGCTTTGATAAACCATATGGGTTTGTCATGGGCAAACTCAATCAATCAATAATTTCACAAAATATTTTCATATATTGTTTTAATCACACGGAAGAAATTAATACAGGTTTGGTACAACTTGAGGGTGAGCAAATGATGGCAGAATTAAAATTTTTGGGTGAACTATTCCTTTAAGGACTGTCGAAGAGTTTAGGATTGAGTCAGGAGTTGAAGAACCCTGGTACAGGCAAACCAGGTCAAACCTGGGTGTTGTCAAAAATGTCCTGCATAGCACGTCTTTTGATATCTGAAATTGGGTAATTCGCCTGTACATTCATTGGACATTAAAGGTGCAGTGTGTAATATTTAAGATGATCTCTAGACAGAAATGAAATATAATATACATAACTATGTTTTCAGGGGTGTATAAATACCTTACTTAATGAACCATTGTGTTTTTATTACCTTAGAATTATCAGTTTATATCTACATACACCATGGGTCCCCTCACATGGAAGTCGCCGTTATGTTTCTACAGTAGCCCTGAATGGACAAACTGCTCTACAGATCGCGTTTCATCACTGTTGTTCTTTGTGAAAAACACTGACACGATGAACAAGTAACAGTAATATTCACAATAACATCTTTTTATTGAATGATTAAGTAAATATAATTCCCTAATTTACGTTTTAAAAGAAACCTCATTATTCTTTGCTGTCTAAAACGACGACATCTTAATCCTGCACGGCTACCGTAGCTTCTTTAAAGGGAGGGGTGAGCGGTGGACTAAACCGTTGGTTGCAAGTCAAAGCCTCACCACTAGAAAAATCTACACACTGCACCTTTAAATATTCAAAGTGTCAGATTTTAGTGGTCTGATTTTGTGAGTTACAGCACAATGCTTATCACAATAGATATTTTTAAATGTGTACAAATGTTTAAAAAACATACAAAAAACTATGCACTTTGATGAAAAGGTTAGAGATGGCTAATTATCTCTAAATAATGGGATAAAATAATGGGATTGTAATGGCTTTGAGATGAATAGAAGAAATCAAACCCACTAGCAACTTGTCGTGTGCCCTGATTTAGTGGAGATCCCCCAGTTTTATGGTCAGTCAGAGTGACAATGCATTTTTAGAGATATTCTTTTAAATTTTGTAAGGTTAGGACGTCAGTTCATATAATGAAATAGCCCAAGTGAAGAAAGATAGATTGGAATTTTATGTTTCTGAAGGGAAAATCCAATGCTTCATTAGCTTTTTTTTATTTTATGTCCCAGCACATGACCAACCATCAAAGTTATAAAATGGTTTGCTAAATTAATTAGATTTGATTTGATTTGAACCTTGCCCTATATACAAAGGCATTGCCATGTTAGAATTGAAGAGGGTCCTGTCCAAACTGTTGCAATAAAATTAGAAGCAAACAATTCCCTAGAATATATTTTTATGCTTAAACATTAAGATTTGTACTCATGGAAATTACTAAAGTAGTCAAACCTGTTCATTAGAAGGGGTGTGCAAATACTTTTGGCAATATAGTGTAGCCTATGTATTTTGAACCAGTATCTTTGTTGTAATTTTGTGAACTTACAATTTTGTACGTGGCTACAGCTGCATTTTTATTTCATACACTGAAAATGCTTTTTGCCTACAAAAAAACACTTAACACACATTTCTTTAAAAAATAAAATAAAATCCTTATCTTGCCATTACCATGCTGGTTGTTTCACCTTGCTGGAGGGATCATGATTGGTTAAACTGACTGTCATCTAAGTAACTGACCAATGACAACTGTGCGCGCCTTTACCGGTCAAGTTTGAAAATACGTTAGTTTGAGTTGGTGATGTGCGTGCTTCTGCTCAGCAAGATTACGTGATCTGTCCCTGGTTATTTGAATAAGTGACTGTTAATTTTTTATTTTAAATTAACTCACGTTGTGACATGTTGATAACAAAAGCTGGAATGTGAACACAGAGGAAGGTCGGACTGCAAACAGATTGCTGATATCAGGTAAGAGAACATTTTTCAGTCTTTCTAGTGTTATGTTCTGTCTGTGTAAGTTACACATGAGGTAACAGACGCACTACAACTATATCCTATGAGTAACTTTTTTATTCTTTTGTCTTTCTTCATCTGAGGTAACATAAAGACGGAGAACATGCTACCATCATCAGTCCTTTATTTATTTCTCTACAAAAAATATTGTGAGAAAGTCCTTCATGAGCCTCAGATGGGTCATAACTGGATAAATGTAGCTGCATGGTAAAATTATTAGATGTTTGGTTTGATTTGGGTGCACTAATTTTTAAGCTACAATTGTGTTTACCTTGTTATGATACACTTATAAAAAGAGTCTATTGTTGTGAATCCAGTGTCTTTTTGGGGATTCACATTTTTCTTATTGGATTGCCATGAGTTAGACATATTCTTACATTTTTAATTATATAATAACAGTCTCAAAGCTGACTGTTATCTGAATGCTTTATAGTGGCAAAGGTTGGTACATTTTAAAAACATTTTGTATAAGAGTTTAAAAGAATTTTAAAAATGAAATCTTTATTTTTATGGACTTATCAGCCCACCCCAGACTGACGGAGGATTCATCTGATTACTGGCAATATGGTGGAGGGCTGTTCTTTATCTGGTACACTCCACTATAACTTCTGGTATGGATTTATTAATCTTTTGCAATATGTGAGGAGTTTTGATTTGATGTAATTTAATAAAATTTACTTTTTAATTTACTTTTATGTACTATTTAAATACTATATAAATTTGTTTTTACATAATTTACTTAATACAGTGTGCAGTTAGGATTCTGAATTAAGTGTAATGACTTAAATTCTAAATTGACTCTAAAAATTTATTTGCCAGAACTTACAATTATGTGTTATTTTATTTATTATTGTTTTATTATTATTATATTATTATATTATTATTATTATATTTTTTGTTAAATCTTTAGGTAGTAAAAAAAAAATAGTTTTAGTATTTTAGTTTATCTAACAGCTCTATGGTCGATTCCATCCATGGACATATAATATAAATGCGAGAATCTGCCTATAATAATAAAATGACAAAGTCTTGACAAAAAACTTTATTATCATTTTTGTTATTGTTATTATTATTATTATTTTCTAAATGGTTAACTCATATCAATAATTGAAGTGGTCCTTTAAAATACATTGCATATTCATGCTTCAGAAACTGATTTTATCAATACAAAAATTAATTAGATTTGTTTGAATGAATGAACAGTAATTCTCTATTAATTTCCCTAATTTAATTTAGCATTATCCTGAGTAATAGTTGATTTTTTTTTAACATGTTGTTTTAACATGTAAGTAACATTTTTTTTTTTTTTTTACATTTACTAAACACATCCTAGAAAAGCTGTCAATTGGAATAGAATCTGTACAGCTTGTTTCTTACTCTGTTGTTTTCCTTTCTGTAGGTGAGGGCAGTTTCCTTATTTTATGTAATCTTTCTGACAAAATTATTTTCATTTTAAGCATTACCAGAATTCAGTCAAGCACAAAAATGCTATTTGTAATTTGATCTTGCATATTCAGTATATTTAAACAAATTTGTTTTGCAGAGGTTCTTAAGAAGGCTGTAATGATTGGCAAGAAGCTGATGGGGATCTCTCAAAATTGGAACAAGAGACGGAGGAGTACAGAGGATGTCTAGAATGCATGAGTGACTGTCTGCATTGTAAGCACAAATGTATAGTTGCTGCTGCTTCTAATTGTTTCCAATTTATTTTCTGTTCAAATGTTCGAAGCTTTCAGTAAATACTAGGTCAAATACAGGTTGAAAATGTATTGACTTTTACATTATTTTGAACAAGTAGTTATATAACTTTGAAGAGATGCTCTTTAAAGGTCAGTCAGTGGTTACCAAAGCTTTACAAGTAAAAAAAAAAAAAAAAACAGACAAAACCAAATTAAACCCTACAGCTCATGACGATACATTCAGGTCTTAAAGGGATAGTTCACCAAAAAAATTTTTACTGAAAATGTGATGTTTATCTGGTTACCCCCAGGGCATCCAAGATGTAGGTGACTTTGTTTCTTCAGTAGAACTGAAAGATATTTAACTCAAACCGTTGCAGTCTGTCAGCCATATAATAACAGTGGATGGGCTTGGTGCTTGGTTTTACCTTTAAAAGTAAAAAAAAAAAAAAAGAATCCAAATTACACCCCGCATCTCGTGACGATACATTGATGTCCTAAGACACGAAACAATTGTTTTTTTGTGAGAAACTGAGCAGTATTTATATAATTTTTTACCTTTGATACACAGCCACGTCCATCTGTCCTGAGCGCGAGCTCAGCCTCCGGCTCATTACACGTGTATGCACTCTGGCGTGGTATATGGATACGCCGGAAGGGGAAATCGGTGAACAGTCAACAGTCCCGGATGAGTTCGCGCAAGCAAACTTAATTTTTAGCTTTAAATCGTTTTGAACAATCAGGATAAGCGCAAGTAATTACTATTTTGAATAGCAGCTATACCCACAATCTCTGTGCACTGTGTAAACAATGAAAGTCGTACACACAGGAGAGATCGCTACCGGATTTTACTTATATACTACGCCAGAGCACGTACGCGTGTAACGAGCCGGATTATGAGCTCGTGCTCAGAACAGTTGGACGTGGCTGTGCATCAAAGGTAAAAAATTATATAAATACTGTTCAGTTTCTCATAAAAAAACGATCGTTTCGTGTCTTAGGACATCAATGTATCATCACGAGCTGCAGGGTGTAATTTGGATTTGTCTGTGCATGTTTTTTTTTGTTTTTTTTACTTTTAAAGGTTTGTGCCCATCCACTGCCATTATATGGCTGACAGACTGCAAACAAAGTCACCTACATCTTGGATGCCCTTGGGGGTAAGCTGATTAACATCACATTTTCATTTTTGGGTGATCTATCCCTTTAAGACATAAAACGATCGGTCTGTGCAAAAAACTGAACAGTTTTTATATTATTATTTACTGCTGATCCACCAAAACGTTCTACTGTCCTGAGAATGTTCACCCTATCACGCATATACATCACTCATTGTTTACATGAGCATATTGGCCTCTCAAAATGGTAATTACTTGTGCTTATCCTGATTCTGGCAACCGATTAAAAACTAAAAGATTACATTTCCTTGTGTGAACTCATCTGGGAGTATTGACTTTTCATCTACAAACTTTTGACTACATTGCCAGAGCATGTTGATGCGTCACACGCCAGCTATTGTAAACATGCTCCATACAGCTGAATGTTCCGGTGGATCAGAGGTCAATAATGATAATTTCTTGTACAGACCCATCGTTATGTGTCTCAAGACCTCAATGTATCGTCACAAGCCACAGTGTTTAATTTGGTTTTGTCTGTGCATGTTTTTTTTTTTTTTTACTCTTAATGATTTGGTAACTATTGACTGCCATTATATGACTGACAGACTGCAATGGTTTGAGTGAAAATTTCTTTGTTTGATCTTTGTTTGTGTTTTACTTAGAAACAAAGTCACCTACATCTTGGAAGCCCTGAGAGTAAGCAAATGAACATCAAATTTTCATTTTTTGGTGAACAATCCCTTTAATCTGACATTAATCTGCTTATTTAAATACTGTCCTTGTGTGTCTCCAATAAAATTTAAATTTGAATATATTTTAATCTCACTGTGTGCTTTAATCCTTTAAAATTTATTTGTGTGGTGTTGATATTCTTTTAGATGGAACCCAGATGATCGCTAGCCTGGCCCCATGCATAAGTTGCTGGATCCAGCATGGAACCCATGGACAATCTCAGTTACAGCCCGTGTTTCAGCCCATGTAGTAACCTTGTAGTACCCAAATCTGGGAACAAGATGGGTCTTGCGCATGTTGCCCAGTTGGGTCCCACCTAGTGGCAAGTGCAATCTAATGTGAAATCCATGTGGGCCGTTAACATGGGGCCGTAATGGAACCCGCGGAAAACCCCATATAGAGCCCATTTTTCAGCCCATTTAAAACCCACCTTGGCCCCACATACAAACTTAGCTGGGTTAAAGCTGGGACCCATGTGGGTCTTGTGCATGTTGCCCAGTTGGGTCCCACCTAGTGGCAAGTGCAGTCCTATATGAAATCCATGTGGGCAATTAACATGGGGCCATTATGGAACCCGCGGACAATCCCATATAGAGCACTATTTTTTAGCCCATTTAAAACCCACATTGGCCCCACATACAAAACTTAGCTGGGACCGATGTGGGTCTTGTGCGTGTTGCCGAGTTGGGTCCCACCTTGTGGCAAGTGCAATCCAATATGAAATCCATGTGGGCCATTAACATGGGGCCATTATGTAACCCGTGGACAATCCCATATAGAGCACTTTTTTTAGCCCATTTAAAACCCACATTGGCCCCACATACAAAACTTAGCTGGGTTAAAGCTGGGAACGATGGGGGTCTTGTGCATGTTGCCGAGTTGGGTCCCACCTTGTGGCAAGTGCAATCCAATATGAAATCCATGTGGGCCATTAACATGGGGCCATTATGGAACCCGTGGACAATCCTACATGGGGCCCATTTTTCAGCCCATTTCAAACCCACATGGGCCCCACATACAAATGTTGGCTGGGGTGTCTGTCATCTTTCCTCCCTAATTAATTATCCTATCAAAATATATTACAGTGGTGACGAGGATTAAGAGTATATTTAGAGATTGTTAGTGCTGAAAAAACACTGTGTTGCACTTGTCGTAAAAGTTGAGAAAAGGAACAAGGCACGAGTGAAAAGCCACTAACAACATCCCAGCTAACAAAATTACGTAACTGTTACGTAACGGCAACGTAATCTGTGACCAAAGTCATGGCAACCGGAAAAATTAAAGGTGCCTTTTAAAAAAATGAGCATATTGTGATAAAGTTCATTATTTTCTGTAATGTACTGATAAACATTAGACTTTCAAATATTTTAGATTCATTACACACAACTGAAGTAGTTCAAGCCTTTTATTGTTTTAATATTGATGATTTTGGCAAACAGCTCATGAAAACCCAAAATTCCTATCTCAAAAAATTAGCATATCATGAAAAGGTTCTCTAAACGAGCTATTAACCTAATCATCTGAATCAACTAATTAACTCTAAACACCTGCAAAAGATTCCTGAGGCTTTTAAAAACTCCCAGCCTGGTTCATTACTCAAAACCACAATCATGGGTAAGACTGCCGACCTGACTGCTGTCCAGAAGGCCATCATTGACACCCTCAAGCAAGAGGGTAAGACACAGAAAGAAATTTCTGAACGAATAGGCTGTTCCCAGAGTGCTGTATCAAGGCACCTCAGTGGAAAGTCTGTGGGAAGGAAAAAGTGTGGCAGAAAACGCTGCACAACGAGAAGAGGTGACCGGACCCTGAGGAAGATTGTGGAGAAGGACCGATTCCAGACCTTGGGGGACCTGCGGAAGCAGTGGACTGAGTCTGGAGTAGAAACATCCAGAGCCACCGTGTACAGGCGCCAGGTCAAGCCACTTTTGAACCAGAAACAGCGGCAGAAGCGCCTGACCTGGGCTACAGAGAAGCAGCACTGGACTGTTGCTCAGTGGTCCAAAGTACTTTTTTCGGATGAAAGCAAATTTTGCATGTCATTCGGAAATCAAGGTGCCAGAGTCTGGAGGAAGACTGGGGAGAGGGAAATGCCAAAATGCCTGAAGTCCAGTGTCAAGTACCCACAGTCAGTGATGGTCTGGGGTGCCATGTCAGCTGCTGGTGTTGGTCCACTGTGTTTTATCAAGGGCAGGGTCAATGCAGCTAGCTATCAGGAGATTTTGGAGCACTTCATGCTTCCATCTGCTCATGGATTTCCAAAAGCTTTATGGAGATGAAGATTTCATTTTTCAGCACGACCTGGCACCTGCTCACAGTGCCAAAACCACTGGTAAATGGTTTACTGACCATGGTATTACTGTGCTCAATTGGCCTGCCAACTCTCCTGACCTGAACCCCATAGAGAATCTGTGGGATATTGTGAAGAGAAAGTTGAGAGACGCAAGACCTAACACTCTGGATGAGCTTAAGGCTGCTATCGAAGCATCCTGGGCCTCCATAACACCTCAGCAGTGCCACAGGCTGATTGCCTCCATGCCACGCCGCATTGAAGCAGTCATTTCTGCAAAAGGATTCCCGACCAAGTATTGAGTGCATAACTGAACATAATTATTTGAAGGTTGACTTTTTTGTATTAAAAATACTTTTCTTTTATTGGTCGGATGAAATATGCTAATTTTTTGAGATAGGAATTTTGGGTTTTCATGAGCTGTATGCCAAAATCATCAATATTAAAACAATAAAAGGCTTGAACTACTTCAGTTGTGTGTAATGAATCTAAAATATATGAAAGTCTAATGTTTATCAGTACATTACAGAAAATAATTAACTTTATCACATTATGCAAATTTTTTGAGAAGGACCTGTAGAGTGACATGCCAATCAGCTAATCAACTCAAAAGACCTGCAAAGGTTTCCTTAGCCTTCAAAATGGTCTCTCAATTTGGTTCACTAGGCTATACAATCATAGGGAAGACTGTTGATCTGACAGTTGTCCAGAAGACAATCATTGACACCCTTCACAAGGAGGGTAAGCCACAAAGATAACCACACTGACCTGCTGAATGAGATCCATGATGCAACCGTGGGAGGACTCATCATGATCAACTGCACTCAGTGTCTCAGGGGCATGGTCACTAGCTCATACGCCACTGGCCAGGTATACGGGTGTTTGTTTGAGAAAGGCCCTATGGGTGTTTCCAGGAGTGGGTAATTAAGTTGGCTTGGGAAAGCCAACTTACTGAAATCCTATTTAAACTTTTTCTTCTTCTTCTTCTTCTTCTTCTTATTTTTCTGGCCGCAAAATTTTCAGACACTAACTCCTCCTAGACCGTTCAAGCTACATACTCCAAACTCGGGTCAGATCTTCATACTGTTCAGACTTAGATTGCTATATCTTTTCAGACTGGTTTGAGTTATGGTTTTCTTAAAAATTAATATTAAAAATCAAAAAAAGTCCCATAGACTTTCTATCTATCTATCTATCTATCTATCTATCTATCTATCTATCTATCTATCTATCTATCTATCTATCTATCTATCTATCTATCTATCTATCTATCTATCTTCAACCTTATCTATCTATCTATCTATCTATCTATCTATCTATCTATCTATCTATCTATCTATCTATCTATCTATCTATCTATCTATCTATCTTCAAACCTTATCTATCTATCTATCTATCTATCTATCTATCTACAGATCTTTAACTGATTGTTAACTGCATCATCACTGACTCAGAAAACAGTAGTTTCTAAATAAATAATTAAAATATCTCCTTACTATTTGACAGCCATGGTATTTACTTTTGCAAGTGTTTTGTGGCAAGCTTTAAACACGGAACCCTTCCAAGCTGTGCTGAACGTGCGCTCAATGCTGCTGACAGGACTGTCCGAGCCACTCTTGAAAGTCATGGTGAGCTGGTCTCGTGTTTTTTTTTTAATCACCACTGAATGTCTAAAATATAATTTTAGCCCGCATTTGATCTTTGACGGACTAAAATGCAGGGCTATAATACATCTTAAAAGTGGAACATGGAAATATAATGGATGTACTGCGAAAAAAGTTTTATACTCGACATTGTTTCCAAATGGTTAAATGTGAGATTCTGGAAACGAGAATTAAATTTAGCGTGAACGGTCGGGTCGGGAAGAAAATTATTCTAAGCGGGTATACCGCATTCCAAATTATTATGCAAATGATATCTTTCTCTGGTTTTCATAATTAATCAATGCAAATGACAGTCAGTATAATTTTTAAGTCATCAACCATTAGGGTATAATTCGAATTTTATTGAACAAACCTCCTAATGATAACAGTATTTATTTCAAAAATAAAAAACTGAAAATGCACTGTTCCACATTATTATGCACAACAGAGTTAAAACATTGTATAGGTTGTAAAGAACTGAAAATGGGCATTTGCTGAATTTGCAGCATTAGGTGGTCATATTTACTGAAATCTAAATATATTTCAATCAAAAACATCCTAACTGGGCAAGTTACATCTTACCATAGGACCCCTTCTTTGATATCGCTATCACAATTCTTGCATCCATTGAATTTGTGAGTTTTTGGAGAGTTTCTGATTGAATTTGTTTGCAGGATGCCAGAATAGCCTCCCAGAGCTGCTGTTTTGATGTGAACTGCCTCCCACCCTCACAGATCTTTTGCTTGAGGATGCTCCAAAGGTTTTCAATCTGGTTGAGGTCAGGGGAGGATGGTGGCCACACCATGAGTTTCTCATCTTTTATGCAGATAGCAGCCAATGACACAGAGGTATTATTTGCAGCATGAGATGGTGCATTGTCATGCATGAAGATGATTTTGCTACGGAAGGCACAGTTCTTCTTTTTGTACCATGAAAGAAAGTGGTAAGTCAAAAACTCGACATACTTTGCCGAGGTCATTTTAATACCTTTAGGGATCCTAAAGGGGCCAACCAGCTGTCTTCCTATGATTCCGGCCAAAAACGCCACCTCCTTGTTGTGGTCGCAGCCTTGTTGGGACATGTTCTATCCACTACTCCATCCATCTGGACCATCCAAAGATGCACAACACTCATCAGTAAACAAGACTGTTTGAAAATGAGTCTTCATGTATGTCTGGGCCCACTGCAACCGTTTCTGCTTGTGAGCATTAGTTAGGAGTGGCCGAATAGTAGGTTTATGCACAACTGCAAGCCTCTGGAGGATCCTACACCTTGATGTTCGTGGGACTCAAGAGGCACCAGCAGCTTCAAAAACCTGTTTGCTACTTTGTAATGGCATTTTAGTAGCTGCTCTCTTAATCTGATGAATTTGTCTGGCAGAAACCTTCCTCATTCTGCCTTTACCTGCACGAACCTGTCTGTGCTCTGAATCAGCCTCAAATCTCTTCAAAGTACAATGATCACACTTACGTTTTCGTGAAATATTTAATGTTTTCATACCTTGTCCAAAGCATTGCACTATTTGACGCTTTTCGGCAGCAGAGAGACCTTTTTCTTTCCCATAATTGCTTGAGACCTGTGGCCTGCTTAATAATGTGGAACATCCTTCTTAAGTACTTTTCCTTTAATTGGGCTCATTTGGCAAACTATTTATCACAGGTGTCTGAGATTCATTTCAGTGATCCAAAGAGCCATGAGACACAATACATCCATGAGTTTAATTGAAAAACAAAAACTGTGTGTTTATGACACTTACATACAATTTGCA
>NC_133381.1:30840206-30907493 GCF_049309525.1 Garra rufa | reverse complement strand
GCTCATTTTTCAAAACAATAAAGCTTTTATTATATGACTGACAACGAACACAATTGTTAAGTATCACAAGTGCTATAAGGACTAAGATATCAGGATTAAATGATATCTGTTTAAAAAACTTGAACATGAAAAATATAATTTTATTCCATGTCGCGGAGTTATGTGTAGTGGGGACACGGTGTAAGACAAAGAAACAGGTAAGCCAACTTGAGTCTCAAGCCACCCCCCTTCCCCTGGTTTGCATTTGTATAGCTCCACTCCAGTAATCATTTACATATAAAAGCTACACCGAGGCCAAGGTGACATGAATCACTCTTTGCCCGCCATGTCATTTCGTAGGAGTGGGAGACACGTGTCTAAACCAAAGCCAAAGCACCCGCTAAAAGTTCATGTTTGGGGAGCAATATTCAGACTGGGTCCGGGACCGATTGCAATCTTGAAAGGCATAATGGACCGGTCTTTCTTTGAAAATGATATTGTAACAGAAACTGCTGCCCCATACATTAGGGAAAACATCGGAGCACGTCACCGTTTTTCCAGGACAATGACCCGAAGCACACTGCTGCAAGCAGACTCATTGAACAGGGTATAAACTGGGTTAAGACCCCCGCCGAATCCCGCGACATGAATCCCATTGAAATGGTGTGGAATGCTCTGATAGATTATATTCGAAAAGTAGCAAAACCAACTACAAAGTCTGATTATTATTATCATTATTATTACTATTACTAATATTATTATTATTATTAGCCTTTATATACAATTATTATTGTATATATTTTTATTTTCGTTTATATTCGTCCCCCCCCCCCCCCTTAATTTGGCTCACTTTACTTAACATTCATGTAATGATACTGTAAATGCTTGACATATGCTATATGACTGATTTTTACTGGAATGTAGTTTAAAGGTTGAATTGAACATATATATTTTTTGTTTCGTCTAATTAATAGACTAGACTATATAAATACTAAACTGTTTTACTGAGGAATGAATCATTCACGTGGTTTCATTTGTAAATGAAAACATGCTCATTTATCGTCACACACGGGCATAAATACAATCAAAAAGTCAAAACTTTATTGGCATAATTGTCAGGCGTTAAAAATAAATAGCCCTAACCAGTTATTAAAATAATAATAGCCTAATAATAATAATAATAATAAATAATAAGTGATTTAGAGCTATCTACTTTTTTGTTTATTGTGAATCGCTTAACCTAAATAACGTTCTGTATATGCTATTTGCCATATATTTAGCAAATATTGCAAACGACAATTATGCCAATGAAGTTTTGACTTTAAGATTGTATTAATGCCCGTGTGACCATAAACGATTTACAAATGGAACGACAATGAAACACTATATAGGTTATCTATTTATTAGACTAAAAAAATGAATATATATATTAGGGCTGGGTATTGTGACCAATTTGGCAATTCGATTCGATTCTTATTTTTATGGTTTCGATTCGATTCGATTTCGATTCGATTCGATTCGATTCGATATCGATTAGCTATCAATATTTCATTTAAAATGTTAGTTTTGCAGACATGGGATCCATATTTTGATATAAATGCTGGTAACTGGAACTCTCCTACTTAAGTTTATTACTGAAATACACATCTACATTAATAATAGGGTGCACACAGTTGTTTTAAACAACTTTTATTTTAAATAAACACTGTAACAAGAAGTCATAAATATGTGCATCCATTGTACACCATGTAAACAAACTGCAAAATGCACATTACTGTAAAAAAAAAATAAAAAGACTGTAAATGTGCAACAGTGAAATCTATTAAGAACTTCAAACATGTTTAAGAAATAAAACATTTTTCTAAATTCAAAACGTTCAAAACTGGCCCATCATAAAGCCCTTGTCTGCATATACAAAACATTCTAACTGTCCATAAAACTAACAGTTCTTAACTACAGCCTAATAATTTTTGATCACCAGATTTTTCTGCAAAAAAAGCAGCTGATCAACATGTTCTGATCTGATCTAAGGCAGCCCCTTTGCGCTGTGATTAGATCACCAGCAGTTGAGAAAACTCTCTCAGCAGGAACACTAGTGACACCTTCAGGACGAGAGGTGAATATTCATATCCTCTTACGTGAAGCACGTGCATTAAGAATCGATTCGGGGATTTCCCGAATCGATATCGTTGCGTTAAACTGAAGATCGATTAAAATCGGAGAATCGATATTTTTTACCCAGCCCTAATATATATGTATATATATATATATATATATATATATATATATATATATATATATATATATATATATATATGTATGTGTGTGTGTGTGTGTGTGTGTGTGTGTGTGTGTGTGTTAAATTCAACCTATAAACTGCATTCCAGTAAAAATCCCAGCCATATAGCATAATCAAAGCTTTAATGGCATGTCAGCATTTATAATTTAGATTCAGAATGTTAAGAGATCGAAATGAAGGGGAAAATAATGAATATAAACGAATAATACATTTTTTACGGAAAAAAGAGGATCAATTAATGGATAAGACTGTGGGATGCATAAAATTTTTCGTGCAGGGCTATTTAATTTGAAGTACTTTAAGTAATATTTATTCATGATAAACTTTTGAATGCTGTCTACATCGCGCACAGACAGCATTCGCATATACAGCATTGCTTATTGTTAATATAATAACTTAATATTGTATTAATTTCTATAACAATTAATATAATCATTTCTTAACTCAAAATAAAATATTAATAAACCTATCTCTGATAATCCTGGGTTATGGTCACGCAGGTTTGTTTATGCATTAAACATTAGGATGTCGTTACCTCGACAAAATGATCTCGTGGCCACGACATAATATGACGTTCCCATGAGTTAATATGACGTTCCCACGAATTAATATCTTTTGGCAACGACAAACATAAGTGAACCGAAGGCGTCCGCTGCAGGTCACCGTACAAACGAGTCTTTTAGCTTGCAGCGATGTTTGCTGCCGTTTCAGTTCAGTGTGTTACATGACTGCCCCCTACTGATCATGTCTTTCCTGTGTCAGAGCATTTTCTAGGATCCCTCACAATACACCGGCATCACGCGAGACCACTTTACTTCCCGCGCGCATTTTAAATTGCCAGATCTGTAAAATCATGCTAGTGACTTGCTAGTCATGCTAGAATCATGCTAGTGACTTGCTAGTCATGCTAGAATCATGCTAGTGACTTGCTAGTCATGCTAGAATCATGCTAGTGACTTGCTAGTCATGCTAGAATCATGCTAGTGACTTGTTAGTAATGCTAGAATCATGCTAGTGACTTGTTAGTAATGCTAGAATCATGCTAGTGACTTGCTAGTAATGCTAAAAATCATGCTAACGACTTGCTAGTAATGCTAAAATCATGCTAGCGACATGCTAGTAATGTTAAAATCATGCTAGTGACTTGCTAGTCTTGCTAGTAATGCTAAAATCATGCTAGCGACATGCTAGTAATGCTAAAATCATGCTAGTGACTTGCTAGTCTTGCTAAAATCATGCTAGCGACATGCTAGTAATGTTAGAATCATGCTAGTGACTTGCTAGTAATGCTAAAAATCATGTTAACGACTTGCTAGTAATGCTAAAATCATGCTAGCAACATGCTAGTAATGCTAAAATTATGCTAGTGACTTGCTAGTCTTGCTAAAATCATGCTAGTGACTTGCTAGTCTTGCTAAAATCATGCTAGCGACATGCTAGTAATGTTAGAATCATGCTAGTGACTTGCTAGTAATGTTAAAAATCATGTTAATGACTTGCTAGTAATGCTAAAATCATGCTAGCAACATGCTAGTAATGCTAAAATTATGCTAGTGACTTGCTAGTCTTGCTAAAATCATGCTAGTGACTTGCTAGTCTTGCTAAAATTATGCTAGCGACATGCTAGTAATGCTAGAATCATGCTAGCGACATGCTAGTAATGCTAAAATCATGCTAGCGACATGCTAGTAATGCTAAAATCATGCTAGCGACATGCTAGTAATGCTAAAATCATGCTAGTGAATTGCTAGTCATGCTAGAATCATGCTAGTGACTTGTTAGTCATGCTAGAAATCATTTTGCTAGTAATGCTAAAAATCATGCTAACGACTTGCTTGTAAGGCTAAAATCATGCTAGCGACATGCTAGTAATGCTAAAATCATGCTAGTGACTTGCTAGTCTTGCTAGTAATGCTAAAATCATGCTAGTGACATGCTAGTAATGCTAAAATCATGCTAGTGACATGCTAGTAATGCTAAAATCATGCTAGTGACTTGCTAGTCTTGTTAAAATCATGCTAGCGACATGCTAGTAATGTTAGAATCATGCTAGTGACTTGCTAGTAATGCTAAAAATCATGCTAACGACTTGCTAGTAATGCTAAAATCATGTTTGCAACGTGCTAGTCTTGCTAAAATTATGCTAGTGACTTGCTAGTCTTGCTAAAATCATGCTAGTGACTTGCTAGTAATGCTAAAATCATGCTAGCGACATGCTAGTAATGCTAAAATCATGCTAGTGACTTGGTAGTCTTGCTAAAATCATGCTAGCGACATGCTAGAATCAAGCTAGTGACTTGCTAGTAATGCTAAAAACAATGCTAGCGACTTGCTAGTAATGTTAAAATCATGCTAGCGACATGCTAGTAATGCTAGAATCATGCTAGTGACTTGCTAGTAATGCTAAAAATCATGCTAGCGACTTGCTAGTAATGCTAAAAATCATGCTAGCGACTTGCTAGTCTTGCTAAAATCATGCTAACGACATGCTAGCAATGCTAAAATCATGCTAGTGACTTGCTAGTAATGCTAAAATTATGCTAGTGACTTGCTAGTCTTGCTAAAAACAATGCTAGTGACTTGCTAGTAATGCTAAAATCATGCTAGCGACATGCTAGTAATGCTAAAATCATGCTAGTGACTTGCTAGTCTTGTTAAAATCATGCTAGCGACATGCTAGTAATGTTAGAATCATGCTAGTGACTTGCTAGTAATGCTAAAAATCATGCTAACGACTTGCTAGTAATGCTAAAATCATGCTAGCAACATGCTAGTAATGCTAAAATTACTAGTGATGCTAGTAATGCTAAAAATCATGCTAACGACTTGCTAGTAATGCTAAAATCATGCTAGTGACTTGTTAGTAATGCTAAAATCATGCTAGCGACATGCTAGTAATGCTAAAATCATGCTAGTGACTTGGTAGTCTTGCTAAAATCATGCTAGCGACATGCTAGAATCATGCTAGTTACTTGCTAGTAATGCTAAAATCATGCTAGCGACATGCTAGTAATGCTAGAATCATGCTAGTGACTTGCTAGTAATGCTAAAAATCATGCTAACGACTTGCTAGCAATGCTAAAATCATGCTAGCGACATGCTAGTAATGCTAAAATTATGCTAGTGACTTGCTAGTCTTGCTAAAATCATGCTAGTGACTTGCTAGTAATGCTAAAATCATGCTAGTGACATGCTAGTAATGCTAAAATCATGCTAGTGACTTGCTAGTCTTGCTAAAATCATGCTAGCGACATGATAGTAATGCTAGAATCATGCTAGTGACTTGCTAGTAATGCTAAAAACAATGCTAGTGACTTGCTAGTAATGTTAAAATCATGCTAGTGACTTGCTAGTAATGCTAAAAACAATGCTAGTGACTTGCTAGTAATGCTAAAATCATGCTAGTGACTTGCTAGTAATGCTAAAATCATGCTAGCGACATGCTAGTAATGCTAGAATCATGCTAGTGACCTGCTAGTAATGCTAAAAATCATGCTAGCGACTTGCTAGTAATGCTAAAATCATGCTAGCGACATGTTAGTAATGCTAAAATCATGCTAGTGACTTGCTAGTAATGCTAAAAACAATGCTAGTGACTTGCTAGTAATGTTAAAATCATGCTAGTGACTTGCTAGTAATGCTAAAAACAATGTTAGTGACTTGCTAGTAATGCTAAAATCATGCTAGTGACTTGCTAGTAATGCTAAAATCATGCTAGCGACATGCTAGTAATGCTAGAATCATGCTAGTGACTTGCTAGTAATGCTAAAAATCATGCTAGCGACTTGCTAGTAATGCTAAAAATCATGCTAGCGACTTGCTAGTAATGCTAAAATCATGCTAGCGACATGTTAGTAATGCTAAAATCATGTTAGTGACTTGCTAGTCTTACTAAAATCATGCTAGTGACTTGCTAGTAATGCTAGAATCATGCTAGTGACTTGCTAGTAATGCTAAAAATCATGCTAGCGACTTGCTAGTAATGCTAAAATCATGCTAGCGACATGTTAGTAATGCTAAAATCATGCTAGTGACCTGCTAGTCTTGCTAAAATCATGCTAGTGACTTGCTAGTCATACTACAATCATGCTAGTGACTTGCTAGTCTTGCTAAAATCATGCTAGTGACTTGCTAGCAATGGTAAAATCATGCTAGTGACTTGTTAGTAATGCTAAAAATCATGCTAGCTACTTGCTAGTCATACTACAATCATGCTTGTGACTTGAAAGTCTTGCTAAAATCATGCTAGTGACTTGCTAGTCATACTACAATCATGCTAGTGACTTGCTAGTAATGCTAAAATCATGCTAGCGACATGCTAGTAATGCTAGAATCATGCTAGTGACCTGCTAGTAATGCTAAAAATCATGCTAGCGACTTGCTAGTAATGCTAAAAATCATGCTAGCGACTTGCTAGTAATGCTAAAATCATGCTAGCGACATGTTAGTAATGCTAAAATCATGCTAGTGACTTGTTAGTAATGCTAAAAACAATGCTAGTGACTTGCTAGTAATGTTAAAATCATGCTAGTGACTTGCTAGTAATGCTAAAAACAATGCTAGTGACTTGCTAGTAATGCTAAAATCATGCTAGTGACTTGCTAGTAATGCTAAAATCATGCTAGTGACTTGCTAGTAATGCTAAAATCATGCTAGCGACATGCTAGTAATGCTAGAATCATGCTAGTGACTTGCTAGTAATGCTAAAAATCATGCTAGCGACTTGCTAGTAATGCTAAAAATCATGCTAGCGACTTGCTAGTAATGCTAAAATCATGCTAGCGACATGTTAGTAATGCTAAAATCATGTTAGTGACTTGCTAGTCTTGCTAAAATCATGCTAGTGACTTGCTAGTAATGCTAGAATCATGGTAGTGACTTGCTAGTAATGCTAAAAATCATGCTAGCGACTTGCTAGTAATGCTAAAATCATGCTAGCGACATGTTAGTAATGCTAAAATCATGCTAGTGACTTGCTAGTCTTGCTAAAATCATGCTAGTGACTTGCTAGTCATACTACAATCATGCTAGTGACTTGCTAGTCTTGCTAAAATAATGCTAGTGACTTGCTAGCAATGGTAAAATCATGCTAGTGACTTGCTAGTAATGCTAAAAATCATGCTAGCGACTTGCTAGTAATGCTAAAATCATGCTAGCTACTTGCTAGTCATACTACAATCATGCTTGTGACTTGAAAGTCTTGCTAAAATCATGCTAGTGACTTGCTAGTCATACTACAATCATGCTAGTGACTTGAAAGTCTTGCTAGAATCATGCTTGTGACTTGCTAGTCATGCTAGAATCATGCTTGTGACTTGCTAGTCATGCTAAATAATGCTAAAATCATGCTAGCGACTTGCTAGTCATGCTAAAATAATGCTAAAATCATGCTAGCGACTTGCTAGTCATGCTAAAATCATGCTAGCGACTTGCTAGTCATGCTAAAATCATGCTAGCGACTTGCTAGTCATGTTAAAATAATGTTAAAATCATGCTAACGACTTGCTAGTCATGTTAAAATAATGTTAAAATCATGCTAACGACTTGCTAGTCATGTTAAAATCATGCTAGCGACTTGCTAGTCATGCTAAAATCATGCTAGCGACTTGATAATCATGCTAAAATCATGCTAGCGACTTGCTAGTCTTGCTAAAATCATGCTAGCATCATTGCTAGTAATGCTAAATTAATGCTAGCGACTTGTTAGTAATGCTAAAATCATGTCAGCGACTTGCTAGTAATGCTAAAAATCATGCTAGCGACTTGCTAGTAATGCTAAAATCATGCTAGCGACTTGCTAGTCATACTACAATCATGCTAGTGACTTGCTAGTCTTGCTAAAACCATGCTAGTGACTTGCTAGTCTTGCTAAAATCATGCTAGTGACTTGCTAGTCATGCTAAAATCATGCTAGTGACTTGCTAGTCATGCTAGAATCATGCTAGTGACTTGCTAGTCTTGCTAAAATCATGCTAGTGACTTGCTAGTCTTGCTAAAATTATGCTAGCGACTTGCTAGTCATGCTAAAATCATGCTAGTGACTTGCTGGTCATGCTAGAATCATGCTAGTGACTTGCTAGTCATGCTAGAGTCATGCTAGCGGCTTGCTAGTCATGCTAAAATCATGCTAGCGACTTGCTAGTCATGCTAAAATCATGCTAGCGACTTGCTAATCGCGCTAAAATCATGCTAGCGACTTGCTATTCGTGCTAAAATCATGTTAGCGATTTGCTAGTAATGCTAAAAATCATGCTAGTGACTTGCTAGTCATGCTAAAATAATGCTAAAATCATGCTAACGACTTGTTAGTCATGTTAAAATCATGCTAGCGACTTGCTAGTCGTGCTAAAATCATGCTAGCGACTTGCTAGTCATGCTAAAATAATGCTAGCGACTTTGCTAGTCATGCTAAAATCATGTTAGCGACTTGCTAGTAATGCTAAAAATCATGCTAGCAACTTGCTAGTCATACTACAATCATGCTAGTGACTTGCTAGTCTTGCTAAAATCATGCTAGTGACTTGCTAGTCATGCTAAAATCATGCTAGCGACTTGCTAGTCTTGCTAAAATCATGCTAGCGACTTGCTAGTCATGCTAAAGTCATGTTAGTGACTTGCTAGTAATGCTAAAAATCAAGCTAGTGACTTGCTAGTAATGCTAAAATCATGCTAGCGACTTGCTAGTCATACTACAATCATGCTAGTGACTTGCTAGTCATGCTAAAATCATGTTAGCGACTTGCTAGTAATGCTAAAATCATGCTAGCGACTTGCTAGTCATACTATAATCATGCTAGTGACTTGCTAGTCTTGCTAAAATCATGTTAGTGACTTGCTAGTCTTGCTAAAATCATGCTAGTGACTTGCTAGTCATGCTAAAATCATGCTAGCGACTTGCTATTCATGCTAAAATCATGCTAGTGACTTGCTAGTCATGTTAAAATCATGTTAGCGACTTGCTAGTACTGCTAAAAATCATGCTAGCGACTTGCTAGTAATGCTAAAATCATGCTAGCGACTTGCTAGTCATACTACAATCATTCAAGTGACTTGCTAGTCTTGCTAAAATCATGCTAGTGACTTGCTAGTCATGCTAGAATAATGCTAGTGACTTGCTAGTCATACTACAATCATTCTAGTGACTTGCTAGTCTTGCTAAAATCATGCTAGTGACTTGCTAGTCATGCTAGAATAATGCTAGTGACTTGCTAGTCATGCTAAAATCATGCTAGTGACTTGCTAGTCATGCTAAAATCATGCTAGTGACTTGCTAGTCATGTTATAATCATGCTAGCGACTTGATAGTCATGCTAGAATCATGCTAGTGACTTGCTAGTCTTGCTAAAATCATGCTAGGGACTTGCTAGTCTTGCTAAAATCATGCTAGTGACTTGCTAGTCATGCTACAATCATGCTAGTGGCTTGCTAGTCATGCTAGAATCATGCTAGTGACTTGCTAGTCATGCTAGAATCATGCTAGTGACTTGCTAGTCATGCTAAAATAATGCTAGTGACTTGCTAGAAACATGCTAGTAACCACCCTGGGTACCCTAGTAACTGCATAGCAACACCTTAGTAACCACCCCGGGTACCTTAGCAACCACTTAGCAACACCTTATTAACCACCCCGAGTACCTTGACAACCGCATAGGAACACCTTAGCAACCACCATGGGTACCTTAGCAACCACATAGCAACACCCTAGCAACCACCCCGGGTACCTTAGCAACCGCGTAGTAACACCTTAGCAACCACCCTAGGTACCTTAGCAACCACATAGCAACACCCTAGCAACCACCCCGGGTACCTTAGCAACCGCGTAGTAACACCTTAGCAACCACCCTAGGTACCTTAGCAACCACATAGCAACACCTTAGCAACCACCCCGGGTACCATAGCAACTGCATAGCAACACCTTAGCAACCATCCCGGGTACCATAGCAACACCCTAGCAACCACCCCGAGTACCTTAGCAACCACATAGCAACACCTTAGCAACCACCCTGGGTACCCTAGCAACCGCATAGCAACACCTTAGCAACCACCCCGGGTACCCTAGCAACGACATAGAAACACCCCAGCAACCACTCTGAGAACCTTAGCATCTAACTTGAAGCTTTTAAAACTACTTTAAACTTCAAACTATTTCAGACTGAAATCAATCAATCTATCTATCTATCTATCTATCTATCTATCTATCTATCTATCTATCTATCTATCTATCTATCTATCTATCTATCTATCTATCTATCTTTATCTATCTATCTATCTTCAAGCTTTAAAACTGCTGAAAACTTTAAACTACTTCAGAATGAAAACCATCAAACTTAAAACTTTTAAACTTTTTTTTTAACTTTTTTAACTTTTTAAACTTATTTAAACTTGTTTAAACTTATTTAAACTTTCTGGTCCGGCTTTCTCAAGCCAACTTAAAGTTTGTCTTGACAAACTTTTTTATGTAGTTCTTTAATGTTCTTTCTCAGGCTTTGAGTAAGGCTGGTGTGGTAGCCTGGTTTGATATGACCTCGGAAGCTGCTCTTTCAAAACTCTCCTATGTGCTGGCAAAAGAAGAACTTAGCATGGAAGAGAAGAAAGAGGTATGCAAAAAAAATTTTTTTTTTAATATTAATACAGTAAGCAGTGAAGCAGTTTTGTTGTAAAAAAAAATATCCACAAAATGTCCAGACTTCTTCATAAGGTCTTTTGACAAACTGCAAGACAGTTGTTTTAAAATAATTATTAAATAAACCTTTTATTTGTTCATAAGATGCAGCGTCGCAATCTGCGTGGTGAGCTGACCCAGGAGGAAATTTTCATTTAGGCAATCACCAAGTCCCTCTGCATTAGCTGTAAAGAGGTTATGTAACCTGCAGTTGATCGGTTTCTAACATTGTTTTGCATTTCAGACACTCAGAAGAACGGGTGTGCGATAGAGAATATGCACTGACATCACTTTCCCACTGGGAAACGCACCCTTAGCCGGACTGAGTGGCAAAACATCCTGCAACGTGACTGGCTTTTGTAGGGGAAACCAAAATAAATGATTACTTGCTTAAATTAAATGCAGTTTAACTTGATGGGGAACCTTACAACTTACTAAAGAACCAGTAGTCCATGGACATTAACATGTGGCCAAAATTCAGTATTGGCATTTGTACCTGATTTTGAGTGGCTAGAAAATATGTAAAGCACTTTATATGCTAGACCAGTGGATTTCAAACCTGTTATGGAGGACCCCCACTGCACAGTCTCCCTTATCAGACACAACCAATTCAGGTCTCACAGTTTCTACTAATGAGCTATTTTGTGGAAGTAGGTGTGTAAGATGAGGGACACATACAAACTGTACAGTGATAGGGGGCCCATAACAGGTTTCAAAACCCCAGTGAGACAGCACTATAAATACAATATAGCTAGATCTAACTCTGGATGATCACTTTTGTCTGTCCTTGCTTTATAAGAAAAGCATTGTTTAAAGCTACCTGTTGTGAGTGTTTTTAGGTCATTTAATAAGAAACGGTTTTAAGTGTTTGACAAAGTGTGCTTGTCAGCTGTCAACCTTTGTTACTGTTATGGAAGAAAGGCCATATGGAGACATCTATGAAGTGTTTTGGTAGTTTTAGTGTTTTTTGAATGTTAAATTAACTGCTGTGTCAATATAAATTCATTAATGTATAATCATTTATCATTTAGTTATTCCATTTAATCATATGATCATTTATAATAATAATTTTAACAATTTATAGACTCATTTATTTGATTCATGAATTGATTAGTCGTTAATTATTATGATTATTACAGTTTTTTACAGACGCTAGGACACATTTCTCAATACTTAGGTCACTTTTGCAAAACTCTTCACACAATTCTCCTAACTGACTTTCAGCTTGGCAAAGCAGTTCATTTCACATTCAAAATGCACTACAACTACCAAAACACTTTATTCAGGTCTCAAATAAACTTATTCTTCCAGAAAACTAGCAAAGGTTGACAGCCGACAAACACACTTTGTCACCCACAAAACAATGACCTAAAAAACACTAACAACATGTAGCATTACACAGTGTTTTCTTGTGTAAAACAAGGAAACATCTGTTTATAATTGCAATATATATTGTTTATAACTGCAATATATGTTACTGGAATGAATCAGACATGATGCAGAATTCGTCAATATTTTATGTTGTTTATTTATTTTTTATTTTTTTTGTACTAAGTAATTCCAAAATACAAGAATTTGTATACACACCATCAACTGATACAGATAAAAAAGTAATGCTAATCTACTGCATTTTTAGATTTGAAATATGTTTCAATAAAATATTGCTGTTGAATTTTGCTGTCTTGTTCAGTTTTGCATTATGTTATTGTTTGGAACATAAGTTTAACAGTTTTGAAAACAGTATGTAAGCATGTGCAAAATGTGCTGTACGTACAAAGATTTTTGGCAGTTTTTGTGTCTGAGTGAGAAAAGAATTCATGAAATTTGAGAGATGTAGTCACTGAATGCATTTTGTGCCAAAACAATGATAATTGATCCTCAGTTTAGCCCACATAGACTTCTGTTGTGCTCACTGTGTGAAGAGTTTTGCAAAAGTGACCTAAGTATTGAGAAATGTGTCCTAGCGTCTGTAAAAAACTGTATTATTGATTTTTATTGTTTTCATTGTTTTTTAGTCTTATGACGTTTGCTTTCAAGGGGTGTTTGTCTTAATAAATAAGAGATACAAGTGAATGTTAATGGAAATTCTAAATTTGGTGTAAGACTACACTCTACACTTTAAAAATAAAGGTGCTTCACGATGCCATAGAAGAACCTTTCTTGTCTAAATGGTTCCATAAAGAACCTTTAACATTTAAAGAACCTTTTAGTTTCACAAAAGGTTCTTTGTTTTGAAAGAAGGTTCTTCAGATTATAAAAAGGTAAGAAAGAGATGGTTATTTAAAGAACCTTTGACTGAATCGTTCTTTGTGGAACCAAAAACAGTTCTTCTATGGCATCGCTTGAAGAACCTTTTCAAGCACCTTTATTTTTAAGAGTGTACTTGTTAGATTTGTGTTCATCAAACAACATTGAAATATATGCAACTAAGATTATTCAATAAACTCTGCTCCTATTTTATTATCATAACTTTGTCTCCTGTTTCTGCTGTTGACGTTTTTGTCAAACGTACAGTTTTGGGTACCAGTCAAGACTTTTGGGTATTAAGACAGTTTTGCTTTTACCTTTCAAAAAGGATGTTTTCTGACAGGATTTGGCACCTGGAGCTGGATCTGATATTTCTGGCATGGAAGCTTGATTTAACAGTTGGTTTGCTGTTGTCACACCCCCGGACTTTCATGTTGGTTTCTCCCATCATTTCCCCCCGCAGATCTGTGTGTTTTGGTTTCTCTCTCATGGGTTTGTTAATTAGTCTGTCTATTTAATGTGTGTTTTCCTTTATGCTTTGTAGGTCTTTAATGTTACAACCCTGTGTTCCTGAGTTTCCTGTTGGATTTATTAAATACTGTTCGTTTTACTACGTTGTTGTTAGTCTGTTCCTGCCTGAATCCTGACAGAAAGACCGACCTATACAGTTGTTTTTGCGTATTCCCCTCCGTTTTGTTTCCCATTCGTTTTTTCCAGTCTTTTGTTTCCGTCGTGTGTTTTCAATGGATCACCTACTCCGTCCGGAATTCATCCTTTTTCGGCTGAAGCAGGGGGAATTACCGCTCGAGGGCTACACGTTGATGTTCCAGCTCGTAGCTCATACCACCAGCTATCCGGACGACGCGCTCTGTGCGTTCTATGACGCAAGCCTCAACGCGTCATGCAGAGCGCCGTAGTCCGAGGACGGCCCTCGAGCGGATTTTGCCACGTTTGTGGAGTGGACACTGGTGAGAAACAGACCCTCGTTCCCCACCTGTTTCATGGATAATCTCGCCAGTACCACTCCAGACCAAGAACCCAGCCAGCCACCCCGACTTGTGGATTACGAGCCTGAGCCCACCGTAGACGGGAAGCCTGAGCCCAGAGCGACAGCAGTATGGAGCGCCAATGGGCTCATAACTTTCGACCAGGTGCGAGAGCCGGCCATTACATCTGCAATGGTGGAGTGCTGCGTGGAGCAAGAAGGGGCGGTAGAAAGCCCTGCCCACTGCACCACCCCTGGGGGTGAGCTTGAGCAAGACTTTGGGGAATTAATAGACTTCTTCGAGGAAATACCTGTCTGCCTGGATTTCCCACCCACCCTCCCTCTTCTGTCTATGCCTGAATCTCCGCTGGTTCCGTCCAGCCATCCTGAATATCCGCTGGTTCCGTCCAGCCGTCCTGAATCTCCGCTGTTTCCGTCCACTCGTCCAGAGTCATCGCTGGTTCCGCCCAGCCTTCCAGAATCCCCGTTGTCTTCTGTCTGTCCCCTTGCTCACCCTCAGCCCACCAGCTGTGCAGTGGGCTCGCTGTGGGTCTGCCAGTCACCATCGGCGTCAGGGCTGGAGGATCCCTCATCTCTGCCTTCAGCCTCTGAGTCCTGGACTCCGCCTCGGCCCTCCGACCCTGCGGCTCCACCCCGTCTCTCAGCTTCCTTGTCTCCACCGTCGCCCGTCGGTCCACCAGCTCTACTGGGCTCCATCGTCCCTCCGGCTCCGCCTTGGTCAGTCTTCGCCCCACCTTCACCTCTGGACTCTACTCCGCCGGCTGCGCCTCGGCCCTCTGTCGCTCCGACTCTGCCGCGGACCTCCGGATCTCCGTTTTTGGCGTGGTCGCCAGAGCCTTGGGTTCCACCTTGGCCCTCCGGATCCTCGCTGTCGCCCATGATCATCGGCTTTCCATCTCCGCCTCGAGCTCTCCCACCACCTGCTCCACCTCCGTCGGTCGGCCCCCTTGAGTCGTCAGCCCTTCCTCCACCATGGCTCCTCCCTCCATCGGCTCCACCGTGGGATTCCATCATGGCTGCGGTCTGGGTCACACCTGGCTCCTCCTGCTCCAGCCCTCACCTCCTTGGCTCCTCCCTCCGTCATCACCTCCCTGGACTGTTCTGTCTCCATCCTGATATTTTCCCCTCCTCCCGTGAGTCCGTCCTCCACCAAAACCCCCTCCTAAGACTTTGTACAGTTAGTTTTTTTCCTGTTTGTCGGCCCCCCCCCCCCCCCGGAATTTCATGTTGGTTTCTCCCATCATTTCCCTCGCAGATCTGTGTGTTTTGGTTTCTCCCTCATTGTCTACACCTGGGTTTGTTAATCAGTCGGTCTATTTAATGTGTGTGTTTTCCTTTATGCTGGATTTATTAAATACTGTTCGTTTTACTACGTTGTTGTTAGTCTGTTCCTGCCTGAATCCTGACAGCTGTATTTTCACCAGCTAAAAAAATGTTTTATAGTCAGTTATTTCTATCTTTTGCTGTAGTGTGTCAGTAGGAAATATCAGTTTACATTTCCAAATATTCATCCCATCATCATGCAGTCTGTGTGGAATGACATGAAGAAACAGAACAAAATGAGACAGATTAAATCCAGAGGAATTGTAGCAATGTCTCCAAGATGCTTCAAGAAACCTACCTGCAAAGCTACCTGAAAAACTATGTGCTGGGGCAAAAGCTACTTTAAACGCAAAGGATGGTCACACCAAATGTTGTTTTAACTTAGTTAATAGAAGTTAATTGATAAAGAAAATCTATTTACAGCATTTTTACACAAGTGCCTAAAACGCAACAGTATGTAGCTTTATAGGTAGGTCTCTTGAAACATCTTCTTGAGTTCTTCTGGATTTAGTCTGTCTCAGTTTGTCCTGTTTTTTTTTTTGTTTTTTTTTATGTCATTCCAGACAGACTGGATGATGATGAGATCAGATCTCTGTGTGGAGCAGCTGTTGTCAGACTCCTTGTGCAAACAAAAAGCTCACTGTATGATTACAATTAATGGCAAAATGAATGCTTGGAAATATAAACTAGGATTTTCTACAGACACAATACAACAAAAGACTATAACTGACTTAAAACGATTTTTAGCTAGTGAAAATACTAGTGTTCTAACAATGTTGGCTACCACTGTAAACATATTATAAATAGGCTATAGGCTTTTTTTCTATATCCTGTTTTGGACACTCTCTGCAGAACAATGTTTTAAGAGGCAATGCGCATAAAAAAACAAACGCCCGCTGAAAATAATAGCTGTAACAAACGCTGCTGTGACGTATATTATGGGGAAAAAAAACATGGGTCATATGTTAAAATCATATATCGCTTTCGCTTTCACTTTCGCTTTCGCTTTCGAATTCGTTTAGGGTGGAGCGACAAGTGCATCCCCGTCCGAGGCTCAACCCGTCGCCTTTCTGCCGACTGCAGTAAAATCCTTCACGGTGGATGACTTCACTGTGTCCAAATCATTCGGGTGTCATCATGAGTGTCTGCAGCAATCAAAATTCTGACGCGAAGGTCCTGGTAATATTCACCGGCGGAACCATAGGAATGACTTACGGTACTCAAGGTAAACCATAACGTCAGCGCTCACACGATTGCGTGGGGGGCTCACATTTGATATACGACTAATATTGCACTCTACATGAACATTATGTACAATATTGTATTAACGGCATAAACAGGTAATTCCACATGGTAATCTTTAAGGTGAACACAGTGCTCCCCAAATGTATTTGGAAATGTTAAACCTAAAATGTATTATTAATGTCAATATATGTGATCGATTCATATCTAATCAAGTGCCATCTGTAAACAAATGATGCTGGGCAGTGGGGGATTTAGGCATGGTCATATGGCGAGTAGAATGATGATGCAGTAATGGATGCTGCAGTGTCAGGACCGCAGCCCTAGGACCGCATTAGACGGGGCTGGGGTCGTGTTAACAGTGGTCATGACACGCAACTGATTTTACCATGCTTTCCAGTAAATGCGGCGAAAGTCGAATATGATTTTCCACATAACACACACACACACACACACACACACACACACACACACACACACACACACACACACACACAGAATATTATATTATATATCATATTATTTGTTAATGTTAGTATTATTTTCATTTGTAAATGTTAGTATCATTGTTTTCTTGGTCTCTATGTATTTCACACAGTTTAATTGACGGTTTTAACGTACGTTTTCATGTATCACCACGCAAGCCACGCCCGTTATTTTGAGACATAAATGAAACCCTATGATTGATACTGACGAGGATACTTGAAAATTCAACTTTGCATCACGTAGCCTATACTGTGCAAATATAAAGCCGTTATTTTAAATTGCTGTTTATTAATGTTTTGGTAATCAAACTCAAAATATTGCTAGTGTCATCCTTTTTGAATCCATCCTTTTTGAACTACAGGAACTGAACATCAAGTAAAATCGAGCATTTTCTGTAAGCAGTGTCATGCTATATCATTAGAGAATTTTGAATAGTTAGTTTATTCAATATCACTTTAATAATCCATTAGTGACACACTGAAAAGTAAATTTAATAAATGACATGAATATCTCCATTTATTGTAATTGTTGAAAATGCCTTCCCATGTTCACTGTACACATTAAAGGTCTTTGATTCCTGCTCTACTCACATCTTTTTGCAATTTGCAATACGTCAACATACATACATGAAATCTCTTTTAAAGGGGTCATTGGATGCCAATTTTCTATAAGTTCATAGGATTCTTTGGGGTCGTCAACTCAACTCATATTATTGCATGGTCCTTTAAATGCAAAGGAGCTCTGCTTGGCCCGCCCCTCTCTGCTGTGGGATTATCAGCCATAATATTTACTTAAGCTGCATTTAGCCTCATTTAGCCGTGTTTAGTGGCAAAACTTGCCAACAAGCACATTATTAAGAAAGGCAGTTTGCAAATATGCTGAAAAAAAAAAACCTTATAATCAATTATGTTGTGGGTAAAGCTGTATCAGGAATGATTTGCACGAATATAGACGTAGATTGGGAACGGCACTTTCCTTTTAAAAATGAAAGTAACATTTCTTCACAGCCTTAATGAGTATGTAAATCAGTTGACTGTCCAGGGAACCTCTCCTGAGCATGCACAATCTCCCATGCCATTGTGAGATCATTCAATTGCTCAGCTGGATCATTCTATGGAAATCTACATTTTTCTGTCCCTAGCCTTTACAGAAATATTACACTTTAGGGTTACAATTTCTTTATATTTAAAAATGAAACAATATATAATTTTAACAATTACACCTTCTTGAGCCATCAGTGTGGCTATATATATATATTTTTAATTGATTATATAGAATTCCAAGCACCACAAAACTGCTCATCGCCACAACCATGTACAGAGGGAAAGCGCTTTATTTTAAGGTCAAAAACATGGTTTTCTACCATTTAAAATGCAATTATTTAAATAATATTATATATAAAGTAGTGGTCCCTTGGAGTTGTGTCACTGCTGTTACCGTATAACAAAAGTTTTTTATTTTAAAGACTCAGGAGAGCTGGACAGGACCAGTGGAGATGAAGGAAACTCAGGGGAGCTGGATGGGACCAACGGAGATAAAGGAAACTTGGGAGGGCTGGGCAGGACCAGCGGAGACGAAAGAGAGAGGAAAGGAGCGGAAAATTCAGGAGGGAGTGCCATGTCCAGTAAGTCTATGAAGCCCGTGGGAGTGGCCTCTGGCGTGGTGGCCATCTTGGCCCGGAACTCTGGCGTGGTGGCCTGCGGGCTTGCCATAGGAGAGATTGAGCATTTTGTTGTGGCCAGCAGGCTGGACTTGTGAGTGGCCGCCGATGGGCTTGAGTGCTGAACAGCAGGCGGGCTTGAGCGAGCAGCGGCCAGCGAGCTTGAATGCTGAGCGGGCGGCGGACTGGACTTGCAAGCGGTGGCTGGCGGGCTAGAACGCTGAGCAGCAGGGGGGCTTGAGGGAGCAGTGGGCTTGAATGCTGATTCTGGGCTGAGGACGAGGATAAAACTTTGGAGGATGCAGGGGTGTTTGAGGCTGGCAGGTGGTCCGAGCCATTAGTGCGGTATGTGGGGGTTCCTGGCATGGGGTGAGCTGGCGTGATGCAGCGTGTTCCAGGGGGCTGGATGACGAGACTTACAATCTTCCTTTATTTCTTCAACTTCGAAATTAGAACCGTTTCAATAAAGGACGAGATTTATCATCTTGGTCAGGGGATAATCCCACACGGGAAGATCACAGTGAATTGTCTCATGGTCCAGCCTCAACTGAAAACACACATCTAGAGCAGCGTTGTGCCAGCTCAGCTGGTTTGCGAGCTCAAGGAATTCCCTCACATACCACTCCAATCTCCGACCGGCCTACCGCAGACCCCACAGCTCTTCCTTAGCAGTCATATTTTTATGGTCATGTCTTCTGTTACAGGTTGTTGGTGTGAGGAGCATGGGGAAACACAAAGGAGCCAGGGAGTCGAAACAAACTGCATATTTTATAAATACAAAAGAAAACAAGGGAGAAAACAACCTTTAAACATGACATTGGACTAATATAGGAACTAATTGTCCAACAAAGCCGAGGTGGTCCGCTGTGGCTTTGAGGGCAATGCCAGGGCTTTCAGGAACGATGCCGCACTGGAAGACAGATAGCCCGCGAGCATCTGTTCAACCTGGGGCATCGCCCTGTAATGATGTTCACTATTCCCCACCACATTGCTGTAATGGACAGTGGAGGGACTGAAAACACAGGCAGAGAAAAGCTTTCCCCACAATCTCGACACCTCAGTGTGGAGATCGAGGAAAAACGGCAAGGACTGGAGGCAGTGGTTTTGAGCGAAGAAGCGTTCATCTAATTTGCTTCTTGGCGGCTCAATCTGTTTCTCGGTTGGCCAATCTAACTTAAGCTTGGCCACAGAAACACAAATCGCAGAGCGTGTTTCCGACCCAGAGAAAGCGCTGGACTGGCCTGTCTCTATCTCTCCACCAGATCCATTTGCGATCTCCATGACCGAAGCCGCCACTCTGCCTCACCAGAATGAGAAGAGAGCCCTCCGGGAGCGAATGCGGCCAATGAGCCCCCTCAAGAGCTGATTCCGCGTGCCTCGTCCAAAACAGACAACACATCGTCTGTGTGTCCCCACCTGTAATATAGCGTGGGCAGGGATGCACACACAGTCTAAAATGTTGCTGCTTATCGCCCTGAGAAAAAAACTGCTTAGACATGGTGAACACTCTCAAATAAAATCTGTGGACTGCCACAAAGAAACAAAGTGTCTGTCACACACACAGAGCACTTGCTGAAAGACAGAAGCTGCCAGCTGCACTCACCACTTGTGCTTTTATGCTTCTCTATTGGTCTGATTACACGTGTTTCAGAGCTGGAGGCGTTCCCCTGGCACTCCGATGCAGCATGAGTTCCCGAAGGGGAACTTTTGATTCGCTCAGTGAATAATAATAATAATAATAATAATAATAATAATAATAATAATAATAATACGTTTCCTTGTTCTTGTACAAGCTATTCATTGACCTATAAACTATAAATCTCTTCTGTGTCAGGGATAACCACTCATCCCTTGGCTGAAAAAGATCTGAGACAGGGGGAGGAAGAGGTGATTAAGATTCCTGAAGCAAATGGTAAGTCTAAGAAAACATGGTTTATTCTTGTTATTTAAATGTGTTACATTTTAATTTTATCATGCAAATGGAGTCTGTGTGTTACAGCTCATGAGATATGTCTGCAGAAATGAGTTGTAAGCTACTAATGTAATGAATATGGTGTAGTCTTCTGAATTTACAGTTTAAGATTAATGGATTTATTGTATTAGTATTTTTGAAACCTATTGCCTTGTCTAGACAATGGTTTTACATTGGATAAAAGTGCTCAGCAGGAAGATCAGAACAAAGACAGAAGCAATGCCTCTGATGATGGAAGTAGGCAGTACAGTCTAGACAACAAAAGTCTAGCTGAATAAAAGAGGCAGAGTAGATGAGGACACAGATTACCTAGCTAGTGTCTCTGGCCACACAAATTAACACACATTGAAAGGGAGATAATTGTCAGAAAGTTATCAATAAAGACTGCAGACATGTTGAGAAAGATGCCATTAGATTTATAGGGGAAATAATTTCTGAATATCTGTAGTTCTCAAAAGTTGAAGAGGAGGAAGAGAAAGGGACAGAAGAGATTGGCTTGTTTACAGCAAAAGCACAAATGATTTATACTGTGTATAGGAAGTGGTTTCCATAAGCAAATGGACCAAGAATTACAAACAGAAATTGAAAAATTTTGAATTGAAAAAAAAAAAAAAGAATTCTGGATTATCTCGAAACCTGCCTTTTAATGGTAAAACTAAAAATCTGGATGATGTGCATTATAGGGAAATTTCTTTGGCACAATTGAACTTTTGTCACTAAGGCAGTCTGCCATGCACCAGCACTCATGGTGGATGCAAAACTTAAGGTGTACTCACACTAGGCACGCTTGCCTTGAACCGAGCCTGGGCACGATTACCCGTATAGATACATGTTTCTAATGTTTGTAAACATTTTGTTTATTTTAGATTATTTCTGAATTAAATTATAAAATGTGTCTTATACATTAATCGACTTACAATAATGCAACTTATCAGTGTCAAGTAAAGTGCTCATAAAAAAAGAGTTACAAAAATAGAACTGCCATGTATGTACAAGTATACATAGGTTACAGTACAGTAGTAGCTGAGTGTCAATTTGGAATTTAAAACAAAAATAAAAAGCTTTGTTTGTCAAACTATTTTCATGGCCCCTCACTTAATTTGGAAAACTTGATGTGGCCCTTGAGTCAAAAAGTTTGCCCACCCCTGCTCTAACTGATGGTCCATTAGAAGTTGTAACATAATTTTCAAAAATCTATGTTTTTCCATGCAATCAAGCAATAGTAATGGAGCAGCATTCATAAAAAGATGAGAAAACAACAAGCAACAATAAAACTACTATAGTGATGTATATTCAAGGTTTCTGAAGCATTATATGCTAACTATGAAGCTAAATATGATTTAATTGTCCCGGGTGGGCTTATGAAATAAGTGTTGTCATAATGTCTAATTTGTGAGTGAATCATTTCAGTCTGTTCATTTCAATCAATTAGAGAAACCCATTGATAAAAACCAATCTGAATAATTTATTCATGAATAGAACTGATTTGGTTCTCGAGTTAAACTGTTTGTGTGTGCTGGAGTGTGAAACTTATAATTCACTCAGCACATAATAATAATAATAATAATAATAATAATAATAATAATAATAATAATAATAATAATAATAATAAATTTTCTTGTTCTTGCACAAGCTGTTCCTATAAACTATCTCTTCTGTGTCAGGGATAACCACTCATCCCTTGGCTAAAAACGATCTGAGACAGCAGGAGGAGGAGGTGATTGAGATTCCTGAAGCAAATGGTAAGCCTTAGAAAACATGGTTTATTCTTGTTGTTTAAATGTATTAAATTTTTATTTTATCATGTAAATGGTGTCAGTGTGTAACAGCTAATGAGATATGTCACTACTCGTTGTGTTGTGTACATATGTCACGTTACAAATGTTATGAATGGTGTAGTTCTCTTAATATACAATTTATTAGGGGTGGGAGAAAAAATCGATTCTCCGATGCATCGCGATTCTCTCTTCAACGATTCTGAATCGATTCCTAATATTTCAGAATCGATTCTGAGCTTGTTTTTTTTCCGCATATGGCACGTGTGCGCGCTAGAGACGCCGCCGGCTTCATTGCACAGCATTTGCACTGTGAGACTCGTGCGCACTGCTTGACATTGTGTGCTTCGATCCGCCGTGTTTTACTTTAGATATGCTTTCATTTCTGCCGTCTGGAATGCAGTACTATTAGATGCACTGACAGACTTTCGCGTGCGCTTTGTGTTTGTTCGTCCTAAAGCTCGATTGCAGATGCGGTTAAATGCACTAGCGTTTTCGAATAGTTTAAAACGAAACTGTACATACAGTCAGTTATGTTTTCAGAGCAGGACAAAACATCTGATATATCGAAATAGATCTGTGCGTCAGTGGCGTTCCGTCCATATAAGCTGCTAATGCTCCGCATACCCAGGCTGTCAGAGAGAATGCGTTCACGTGTTAATTAATATAAACATGCTTATAAGTCGATCCCTTATTTGCGATTGAGGCAAGCAGATTCTCCACGACTCAGAATTGATAAGCGTTCTCTGTTTTGCGGTCATGCGCATGATTTCATTCACGGGGTAAGCTGTCCGCGAAGCACTCGCCCAAGCGGAAAAACGCGCTGTTGCTGCCAGATCCTGATTGCCGACAATCATATTGTGTTTGATGCACAACTAACTCGACTAAATCAAATGAAAAAACAAACAAACAAACAAACAAACAAAACATCCTAACTGTATATTATCATAATTTCTCAACAATTCAAAATGTAAAAGTCCACTTGAAAAAAAAATAGCCTATATAAAATGTCTATAATTTTTTTAAATAATAATAATAAACAGGAAAAATAGGAAATATTAAAATATTATTTCGTCTCTGATTTTATTGGTTTCTAAATAATCTAAAGAGATAATTATTTTTGGTATTACTGGTGGTTTTAGCACTCAGCATACCTGAAAAAAAAAAAATCACCGTTCGCCACTGCTGTGCATTAGTTTGTTAAAGCTGCCTGTCTATGATCTCATCAGGAATAATAAAACGGCAGTAATGCTGAGGAAAAACGAAAAACTATTGTCTGTAAACTTTCAGATACCTAAAGAACACTTATTTTAAATAAGTAATTGTTCTAAAAAGTACATTGCTTATATAATTTAAAAAATAAAGTAAAATAGGCACAAAATAAATTTGATATAAAACATATATGAAAATGTAGCCATGTGCAGTACTATTGAAAACTAAGAATGTGAGCATTGTGATATTTAGTTGATAATGAAAACAGTAATTAAATTAAATTGAATCTTGAAACCATTGAAGACTGACACACCTGCTTTTACAGAGATTTCAACTATAAACAAAAAGCATAGAAACTGCAATTTTACATGTTTTTAAAATTGTAAAGTAGTATTTGCACAGCAGAAGAATTAATTGTGGAAAAAATGTAGATCAAGAATCGTTTTGGAATCGGAATCAGGCTGGAATCCAGCTCCTCTCCTCTGGGCTGTACCCCTCCCAGTCAACCAAATACTGGTAACCATGCCTTCAAAGTGTGAACGTCCAGCAGTCTTCTAACCCTATAGACCAGGGGTGGCGAACTCCGGTCCTGGAGAGCTGCAGCCCTGCAGATTTCAGCTCCAACTCTAATTTAAGTCACCCGCCAGTATCTTTCTAGTAACCGTTCAGACCTTGATTGTTCAGGTGTTCAGGTGTGTTTGATTAGGGTTGAAGCAAAACTCTGCAGGGCTGTGGCTCTCCAGGACCGACGTTTACCACCCCTGCTATAGACAGAAGAGTCTTCAGCATGAATGGGAGAAGGGGTGGAACAGGATGGGGGCACAAATGACAGGCTTATTACATGAAACATGGAATACAGGATGGCCAGATTGCAGATAGCTAGGTAATCTGAGTTGTACTGGCACAGGACTAAGAACTTAGATAATTGAAAAGGGCCCAATAAAACGGGGTTGCTAGTTTATGGGAAGTAGATTTGAGAGGAAAGTTACGGGTGGACAGCTGCACCCTCTGACCGCAAACATATCAAGGGCATTGGTACGCCGTCAATTGGTGCGCGTTGTGTGCGTTTTCTATTGTGGCACAACAAGGTTCTCCAGATGTGACAGAACTGTTAAATAAATGCCTGCACTGAGACCACAGAAGTCTCAGACTCGTGAGAAGAGAACAGAGGTGACTAGTAGCCAAGGCAACAATGGAATGGGGAAAAACCTTGTGAATGACAACGACAGCGAATTATATGCATATTCGTCCCAGGACAGTTGGTCAGACCCAAGGACTAGGGATTGTGGGACGCCAGACTATGAAGCATGCAACGAAGAATCTGACAGTGCCGAGATACAAGATGTGGGTGAGTGCCTGCTTCACCTGCTGCTCGATTTCCATTTACAACCATCCCGACCACACTGCCGCAAGGCAAATTCCTTTCAGAGGTTGGATGAGCCAAACTGGTGGGAGAGGGTGTCAGATTTCATATTTTTAGAACCGGTTTAATGTAACCCACATGGAAAGAACCTATATGAGGATATATGCGCATATATGAAACCTATATTTTTTCATTTCATTTCATTTATTTATTTATTCTCTTTTCATGGTAATGCAACATAAAATACCACAACAATACAACAATACAACAAACAAACAAACCATGAAAAAAAAAGAGAATAGGAGTAGGATGAAGAAAACAATCTTATAGACTCCTACCCCATTCTTGTATTTTAAAATTTACAAAATAAATTGGATTAGATGACCTCACAGACATAAAAAAAAAAATCCATCCAATGATATTAATTCTGCTTACATAACAAGGGAACAAACAACCAAAAATAATACAATAATAATAATTCTGACAACAAAAACGAATCATTGACCCTCTTCTTTGTACAAAATAAATATCTTCTGTTTATACTTATATTTAAATCGCAAAATATTTGAACAACATTTTAGATCATTTTCTAATGAATTCCATCTTTTCACACCAGAAACTGAGACACACATTTGTTTAAGAGTATTTTCAGCAAAAGGTTGTTTAAAGTCATTATTTCTTCTACTTGTCTCACTATTCACAGTAAAGAGAGTTTGCAATCCATCCGGTAACATACAATGTTTTGCTTTATGAACTACTAATAAAGTTTGCAAAGAAACCAGATCCCTCAATTTAAGTAATACTGACCTCAGAAACAATCTTGTAGTATGTTCTCTTGGAGCAACTCCATTGATTACTCTTATGGCCCTTTTTTGCAAAATAAATAAGGGCATTAAATTAGTAAAATATGAATTACCCCATACCTCCAAACAATACATCAAATATGGCAAAATAAACGAACAATATAGAATTCTCATTGCCTTATAATTTAACATAAACTTTACTTTACTCAAAACAGCAATATTTTTACAAATTTTGTTTCTTACATAAGCTATGTGTGATTTCCATTTAAATTTATCATCAATGAGTACTCCTAAAAACCTAAATTCTGACACTCTCTCAATACTTATCCCATTCAAAGTCAGACAAACATTATCAGGGCATTTTCGATTTGTAAACAACATAAATTTAGTTTTACTTAAATTTAGCGATAATTTATTTTTATTAAACCATTTCTGAAGTACAATCAGTTCCTGTTCAACAATTTTAAGTAGTATTTTTAAATTCTTCCCCGATACAAAAAAATTTGTATCATCTGCAAAAAGAACAAAACGTAAAATCTTTGATTCATCACAGAGATCATTAATATATAAAGTAAATAACTTAGGCCCCAGCACAGAGCCTTGGGGGACTCCACACTGCATTATTTCCAACTTAGATGCATGTCCCATGTACTCTACATATTGTTGTCTATTTTCTAAGTAACTAGTAATCCAATTCAATACTACTCCTCTAATTCCATATGTCTGTAATTTAGATATCAATATACCATGATCAAGAGTATCAAAAGCCTTTTTAAGATCAATGAAAACTCCAACTGTATAATTTTTATGCTCCAATTCTGTAATAATGTCCTCTGTGATTTTCATCAAAGCCATAGCTGTTGAACGGGTGCTTCTAAACCCAAATTGATTATCATGTATCAAAGAATATTTTTCAAGAAAATAATCAAATTTTTTAACAAAAAGCTTCTCCAAAATTTTTGAAAATTGAGAAAGCAAAGATATAGGCCTATAATTTGTGAGACTATGCCTATCACCAGATTTAAAAAGAGGAATAATTCTGGCCACTTTCATTATTTCTGGAAAATAACCCGTATTAAAAGACAAATTAATTATATATTTTAATGGTCTAGTAATACAACATATAGTTTCCTTAACAATGTACATATCTAAGCCATCACTATCACATGAATATTTACTTTTAAATTTAGAGACAGTAGAAATAACTCTACTTTCACCTGTCCAGCTTTTATTTTCATTATATAATGGTATAGTTTTGGCAAGATTCGGACCAACATTAACAAAAAATGAATTAAATTCATCAGCCATTTTTTCACTACTTATCTCAACATTCTGTTCATTCATTAAATATAATGGCTGACTATAATTAATTTTACTGCCCATAACCTCCCTCAAAACCTTCCACATTCTTTTGATATTACTTTTATTTTCCATCAACACATTTGTATAATAATCTTTCTTTGCACATCTCATTATAGTAATCAACTTATTTTTTATAAGCTTTATATTTTTTTTCTGCATTTACTGTCCGATATTTTACAAAATCCTGATAAAGCTTATTCTTCTTTTTACAAGATTTCAATAAACCCTTCGTCAACCAAGGTTTATTATTACTTCTTACTTTATCATTCAATATTTTTTTTGGACAATTTTTATTATATAACCATAAATACTTTTTAAGAATTAATTCATAAGCTTTATTTACATTATTCGTATTACAAACATCATTCCACTCTTCTTACATAAGATCATCCCTAAATCCATTTAATGTTTCCTCAGTTCTTAACCTAATAACTTTACTAAACTTTTCTTTATTATTTTTTATTTCACAAAAGTAAGTTACAAATATTGGAAAATGATCTGTCATATCATTTATCAAAAGACCACTTTTAACCGTTTTTTCAAATTTATTTACAAAAATATTATCAATTAATGTGGCACAATTGGAGGTTATTCGACTAGGCCTAGTAATGGTAGGATAAAAGCCTCTACTATACATTAAATCCAAAAAATCTAGACTACTTGTATGATTAGACACATTCAAAAGATTTATATTAAAGTCCCCGCAGATTACAGACACTTTATTTTCATTCATCCCAACTAATAATTGCTCCAACTTATTATTAAATACCGTGATACTAGACCCTGGGGTTCTATATTTACATGTGACAATAATATTCCTCTGTTTCTTCATTTCAATCTCAACAGTTAAACATTCCATTAATTCCTCTGTTGAAACAGTCATACACTCAATTATTCTACATTTCAGATCACTGCTAACATACAGAGCAACCCCCCCTCCTCTCTTACAGACCCGGTTAACATAAAACAATTCATAACCTTCAAAATGAAATTCCACACCTTTCTCATCCGTTAACCAAGTCTCAGACAACGCTATGACAGTAAATTTGTTTTGTAAAGTATTCAAATAATCATATATCTTACTAAAATTTGAATAAAGGCTTCTACAATTCAAATGAATAAGAGAAAAAGAGCCAGCCGTTTCTATATTACTAGTAAATTCTGCGTCTGTATAATATTTACATGTATCTTTTATATTCGGAAAAAAATTTGACCCCAAATCTAGTTCATCATAATCATAGACACATCCTTCTGCGTTTTCAATTTGTATAGGAATGTGTTCACACATTGTGGACATTATACTCGATGATATAAATTAGTGCTTGCCACAATGTAATCTCTACATACCTTATCCGTCATGTGACTTTTCATTTACATAACTGTCCAAGGAAAGTCGAAGAGATTCAACACTAGCTGTTATTTCCCCTGCAGGAGCATATTTGCTCCTACTGCGGATGGACTGCCACCCTACAGCCCGCAAGGCAGAGTCCCAATCCGGCTCTTTTCTTGGAACTTCCATCGTTACCCCAAAGTCCATTAAACCCTCAGCTGCTTTTTGTGGGTTTTCGAAAATCTTAGTCTTTCCATCCTGCAGAAACAACATCAGTTTTGCAGGGTAGACAATGCGAGACTTAATTTTTCGCTCTTGGAGTTGCTTCCTTGCGTTCCTATATTTTGCACGCTCCTTGAAGACATCGGTAGTGTAATCCTCATCAAAGTATATTCGTTGGTCCTTGATCCGAATGTCCTTTAGAGACCATGCAGCATGTAACACTCGTTGTTTCTCCTTGAAACTACGGAAACAAACAATGATTGATCTGGTGATAGGCCTATTCGTAACACGTCCAAAGGAGACACCTGTTGCTGCGGCGCGATGCGCCCTTTCAATGCAAATCTCTTCCCGGATGTTAAGTTGCTCACGAATAAGCTTTTCTATAAACTCAATCATATTACTTCCTTCGATTTTTTCCGGTACAGAGTAAATTCTTAAATTATTTCTCCGTGAACGGCTTTCCAGACCCTCACACTTCTCCTCAAGGTGCTTTTGTTTGCACATCAGCTGAAACAGCACTTTAGTCAAATCCATGTTACGATCCTCATTGCCCGCAATCCTCTGTTCGGCTTCATTCACCCTTGTTTTTAATTCTTCGAAATTCAATTTTATATCGCTCACCTCCTTCCTCAGCACACCAAAATTTTCAGCCGTTTCAGTTCGAAATAATTTAAGTTCCTTCAATATTTCCGAAGTATTATCGGCGCTACCAGCGCCCTTTCCCTCCAGGCTGGTTTGGTCATCTGACACAATGTTCAACAGCTCGCCTCGTCTTTGCTTTGATTTTGACATTATTTCACGCTCTTTTTCTTTTCTTTCTCTTTTCTTCTTCTTCAAATAATAACTTAATAGTTCACATCATAATACACTTTAACCGAATCCACAAGCAGTAGTCAATCTTTAAAGTTTAAGGTTTTGTTTGCAAGACATACACCTTGACGCCGTCTGTTCGGCCATCTTGCTGTTCGGCCATATGCAGTATATATGCACATATATGATAATATATATGCGTATATATGCCACATATAGGCAAAATTGAGGTGCATGTATGTGCATATACAGGCCATATAGGTCTCCTGTATTGCTTCTTTATATCCACATATAAGCCCTATATGTACATACAGTACGAGACAGTAATAGTCAGTAAAAGTAAAAGTTGAAATAGTCGAAGAAAAGGGAACAATGAGCCTGCCGCACATTTAATCTCTCATCTTAATGAATGTTCTCCAGATTTTTATGATCAGCCCAGACTACGCACAAAATGGTAGCCCACTCTAGCCACTGACACCATTCTCCCAGAGCCAGTTGGATGGCCAGAAACTCATTGTTCCTATATCATAATTACGTTCGGACAGTGACAGCCGATGTAAGAGAACATGTACAGGTGGAATTTATTGTAGAGCGGAGAGCACACTGTGGGAGCACTGCCCCCATGCCCACTTCGGACACGTCCAGCTCATCTCAACAAGTTTTGCTTCTTTTTGTCAGAGGCAGCCCAGTTTGCATTTGATCGCCTCAAAGGTTATTTACCACTGTGCCTATTCTATCTGCTTACATATATTATAACATGTGGCAATTTAGCAGGGCCCATACTGATCTCCCAACACGATTGACCCCAAAAATGTGACTGACCTGGCATGAAACGTGCATTTCTCCACTTACACAAGAAGACGGTTCTTCAAGAGAAACTACAACACATGGCAAACATGTTGGACATGTAACAGGAGAGATGGAGAGAAAATAAGGGTGTCGTTCAGATACACAAAAACGGAAATATTAATTTGAAATTATTTGAATATTGAATAATGAATATTGATTTTGAATTATGTCTCTTAAGATGAAAAATCTTAAGAACAATAAAACTACTCTAGTGATGTATATTCAATGTTTTTAAAGCATTGGAGGGGTGCTGTTTACGCAGTAGTCATATAAATCTGCTTTAATTGTCCCAGGTGAGTTTATGAAATATGTGTTGTGATAATGTCCGATTTGTGAGTAAATTGTCGGTTCATTTCAATCAATTAGAAAAACCCCTTGATAAAAATAGTCCAAATGATTCATTCATGAATAGATTTAGTTCTCGAATTCAAATCATTAATTCAGTAATCGCTTTTATATGTGCTGGTGTGTGAAACTTATGATACACTCATTCATAATAAAATAATGATAAATTTACTTGTTCTTGTACAAGCTATTCGTTGACATTATAAACTGTCTCTTCTATGTCAAAAACAAACACTCTGTCAATGATAACCACTCATCCCTTGGCTGAAAAAGACCTGAGAAAGGGGGAGAAGAAGGTGACCGAGATTCCTGAAGCAGAAGGTGAGCCTTTAGAAAACATATTTTATTGTTGTTGTTTTAATGTATTTAATTTTAAATTTATCATGTAATGAATATGATTTAATTCTTTTAATTTGCAGTCTAAGATTTATGGACTAATTTTAGTGATGTTTTATTAATAAATTTCGTGAGGAGCTCGCACAGATAATTAACACGGCCAATTCATCATCAGCAGTCACTCTCCCTATCAGATCAGCCGAAGAGAGAATCCCTATAAATAACCAAACAATCCTACCTTCATCATCTCTTGTCTTGTCAGCACCCCTCCTCCACCCCATCTTCTCACCTTCAGCCCATTTGGAGGGAGCGCTTATTGGGTTCAGGCCAGTGCCAAGCTCGGAGCCCTCTCCCGGATAGCACGCCAAATATACATAACCTTTCGCTCAGTTTATTATTTGTAAGAGGGAACTGAATTAGTAGTTTGAAACACATTGTCTTGTCTAGATTCAGGCCCTTCTCATGGTTTCACATTGGAAAAAAAGTGCTGGGCAGAAAGATCAGGTCAAAAGCAATGACATGATGGAAGTGGGCAGTATAGTCAAGACAGCAAAATTCTAGCTGAAGAAAAGCAGCAGAGTATTCGTTCGGTCAACGAATTGTGCCTAGAGTTTGGGCCGGCTGACTCCCATGTAATTCTGAGACCTTGGCCCGGCTATGTGCCCAAGGTTTCAAGTGGTGAACCTGCAAGGCTTGCCCCTGGAAGAGGCAGACCCAGCCCTAGCTTTGCTCTGTGACTGTATGTGGACCGAACACAAAGATTTAGGACCTCAGAGCAGGTCTTTTTCTGTTACACAGGATGGCCCACTGGATAGTGGATGTCATCACCTTGCTTTACCAAGCACATAGTGTGTCCTCACTCAGGTTTTGTATTACATCGTCTTGGGCGCTGGCACATGGCACATGGCACCTCCCTGACAGATGTTTGTAGAGCTGCAGGCTGGGCAACACCCAACACGTTCAGTAGATTCTGTAGCCTTTCTGATTCTGTGTTGAGCCGTTATCCTGTGTTCTCACCTTAAACGAGTGGAAGCACCAAGAGGCCCCGGCTCAGTGTTGGCTTGTACGTGCTTATTTTGCTATGCTTATTTAGTTCCCTGTTGGGAAAACTCTGTTGAGTTTCTTCATCCCCTTCAGCAGCCAGACATGGTGAAGCATCTGGCACCAGACCTTTATTTGCTGTACAGTTGTTAGGCTGGGTACCCATACGTAGTGATCCTGAGGGGATCCCTTATGTGTAATCTTAAATGGTATAGCTTCTAGGCACATATTTTTAGCTTGGGGGAGACTCCTGTCCCGTCGCTGCCCTAACTATCTCCAAGCAATCCCAGAGACATTCATATGCAGTACAGCCCTATGGAGTTAGTCCATGTGTATAAATTTCACTTAGAACCTCCCTGTGGAGCATGTGGCCACAGTGTTACTTTTCCAGTGGAAAGAGCATGCTTTCCCAGTGTTATCCAAGTCTGACTGAGTGGGTTGTGCAGGAACAGCAGTGATGGACCTTCTCTGTGTAAGCCATGTCCTATCTTCTAATATGGAGATCAGAAGGCTTGCACAGGTACTGGTAGGCACACCACTCTCATCCTCCTCATTGTGTTACTGTTTGTACAGCACTATGGTCAACATTGTTCTTTTACTCAGTTCTTTAGAAATAAATTTGAACTTTGAACTCTCCCCTCTGTGCAGAGGATTTTTTTTTTTAGGATGGAGCTGGATTCCGTCGAGCAGACAGCACGCCTCCCAGAGGAATGTGCTCAGTCAGTGCTGAGCTGCTTGAATTTGTACAATGCAAGCCAGCAGTCCCACTGAAATTTGTCAGAGGCTCCTGGGGCATATAGCAGCCACAGCAGCAGTAACATCGCTCTATTTGCTTTATATGAGAATGCTTCAGCACTGGCTTTATGGCTGAGTTCTGTTTGCCTTTCCAGAAACTTCTCACTGCCAGCTGTTTTCTTTCCTGACTGAGGGAACATTTGGCACAGACACACTGGCACACAGCTGGTCCCTGGGCCTGTGCAAATATGCGTTTCCTGCTGAAAAAGTCAGGGAGGAAGAGAAGCAGGTCTTGGTAGTTGTGCCCTATTGGCCCAACACGACCTGGTTCCCAGAACTAATGCTCTTTGTGACAGCCCCTCCCTTGCGGATTCCTCTTAGGAATGATTTGCTTTCTCAGAGAGAGGGCAACCTTTGGCATCCGTGTCCAGACCTCTGGAAACTCCATGTCTGGTCCCTGGATGGGACGCAGAGGTTCTAGGTGACCTACACCAGGAGTTAGCAAAGACCATCACTTTGGCACAAGCACGGTCTTCAAGACACACTGTTCGTCGAGTGGTGTTCTTCTCACCAAGAAGTCCCCGAAGGTTCTCGATCAAAGCCCTGCTTTTCTTCCTGCAGCGTGGGTTGGTGCAAAGGTTCTGCTATTTCTGCTTATCACAACCCAACTGGAGGCCATTCAATAGGTAAGCACAAACTTGTCGTCAGGTTTCTCAGGGGGGTAAGAAGGTTAAATTCTCCTGACCTTCCCTCCATTCCCTCTTAGGATCTGGCGCTGGTGCTTAGAGCACTTCAGAATGTCCCATTCAAGCCTTTGCAGTCAGTAGAGCTAAATATTCTATCTTAAGACTTTGCTGCTGGTTACTTTGGCATCCATCAAGTGGGTAGGGTAGCTGCAGGCATTTTCAACTCCCATAAAATTCAACGTGCTACGTGCCTAAGAATCCTACTACTTTCTTCAGGGACTAGGTGGTGAACCTGCAAGCGCTGCCCCTAGAGGTGCTTTGCTCTGTGACTGTACATGGACCCCAACCCAAAGCTTTAGGATCTCAGAGCAGCTCTTTGTCTGTTACGAAGGATGACCCACTGGATAATGGATGCCATCGCCTTGGTTTAATAAGCACATGGCAAGCCTTGCCCACTCAGGTTGCAAGCTCACTCTACCCAGAGTATTGCATCGTCCTGGGCACTGGCACATGATGCTTCGCTAACAGATGTTTGTAGAGCTGTGGGCTGAGCAACAACTAACACGTTCGCTAGATTCTGTAGCTTTGTGTTGATTTGGTATCCTTCTGTGTTCTCACCTTGGGTAGAGCACCAAGGGGCCCCAGCTCCCATATGTGTATTCTTCAATGGTATAGCTTCTAGGCCTGTGCAGGCTCTGTCATCTCTGCACAGGTGTAGCTGCCTTAACTGGGTCTAAACAATCCCAGAGACATCCATATGCTGTACGGCCCTAAGGAGTTAGTCCATATGTGTAAATTCCACCTCAAACCTTCCTTTTCCAGTGGAAAGGGTACACTTTCCTAGTGTTACCCAAAAACCTGATTATGCATTGCACCTGCTGCCTATTTATACCCATGTTGCAGGACGTTGCAGTCAGATGCAAATCTTGCACGCCAAAGTGCAATGATGAAGTAGATTGGCCTCTCTAGCAAGATTCCCAATTCGTCAGTCATGCCGTGACATCTACATTCCTTCTTCAGTGAACATAACTGAGATGTTCTGTGTGAAAGTCTAGACACCAAGAGAGAGTTCAATTTGTAAATTATCCAATAAATAGACATTGCCTTAAAATTTATATACTATAACTTAAATAAGTAATACTGTGATACAGTATTTTTTAAAACACCTAAAAATAGGAAGTGTGTTTCAAAATATTAAACCTTGCAAAATTATATAGTATACATTGTATCAAATATTCAGGATGGTAGCTTTTTCATTATTGAATTTAGGTCACAAACATGACAGTCAGCATTCAACGTGACTTTGGTGCATTTGTTACTACATGTGTATTTGTTTATATTTTTGCAGTTCTGTATCCAGTAAAGAATGCTCTTGTTAAAACTCTACGCAAACTCCCTTTTCTGCATGATGAGCAATATGCACAACAGACCGGACTGTACAAGCAGAAGAACACGCTGGTGGTGCCGTAAGTACCAAGGCAGATGCACAAAAATATGTGATAACATTAGAAGTTTGTTGAGATGTTCGTCTAGGTCAAGGTCATTTTATTAATGCAGCACATTTAAAAACAACTAGTGTCTGTCAGTGTGCTCAGATTTCCTACATTTCTGTCTGATAACCCATATATTGCAATTCAGCCGAGGTTTAGACCTTCATTTAGGTTTTGAAACTTCAAGAGGAACAACAGCAAGAATCTGAAATACAGGAGCAGGCATGACCAATTTTGGTATAGATTTTAGGTAATTTTAGCACACTCTCAAACAGAATAGAGAAAGCCTTTGGCTGTATCAGAGGTAACAACATGAGAAACAGACCCTGATAAATACGATTTTGGAACTTGACCAGTAATTGTGATATTAAAAAGAATGGGCTTATGGTCAAATACATAAACATCAGAAATTTCTAAATTAGGAATACCAAAGGATATGACAAGTTCAAGTGTATGACCATGTTCATGAGTAGCACCAGGAATATGTAATGGAGACTCAGACTGATTGGAATCATGTGCAGCTTTATTAATGATATCAGGAGAATGGTCAAACAGGTATGGGTCAAGCAACAGCTTATACAACAACATAGATAGAGCATAAATCATAACTGTAGACCGATAGGAGGTCAGGGCAGGTAGCTGGCAGAACAGAGGGTGAATCCAAATGAAGTGAGGGGTCAGAAAGGCAGGCGGCAGACAATCGAAAGGGAATAATCATTCTGGGTCGTAACAGAAGGGCAAAACAGAGAAATAATGCTCAGAAATGTCAGCAAAAGCAAAATGTGTGCTGTGGGTAGTTTCGTTAGGGGAATTAGGCGGCAAACCTTGGAGAATCGATCAATGACTGTGAATATGGTAGTGTGACCCCTGGAGGCCGGTAGATCTGTGACAAAATTCAGAGCGATATGTGACCAGGGGCATTGAGGTAACAGAGGGGTTGTAATAGTCCGGCAGGTGGTTGGTGAGAGGACTTGGTCATGTTGCACGTGTGACAGTTGCAGATATAGTTACCCAGACAGCACACATACGTCGGACCGACGTCGTTCCGACTTACAAAACTCCATCGGCACGATGTCGCTCAGAGATCGTTTGCTAATCGACAAGACGTCGCCGCGATGTCGGCATTTGATCGCAAATGCTCTCCGGCCGACGTTCGGCCAATGCAGCTTTAATTCCGGCTGCTCTGCTCTGCATGGGCGTGGTTCACCAGCGTTTTGCTCATCCTTATTCTAACGTACCACCCGCGGCAGGAGCCGCTGGTTTATAATAAAACAATACACACCACACCCCTCTCAATAACGGTTGCTTATTTATTAACATTTTCAAGGAAGACATTAAATATACAAATACATTTACATTTATCAGATACTTGTATCAGAAGTGACATACAAATGAGAAGCATTCTCTCTTTCAAAGATTAACTATGTTTTTACCACACATTTGCAGTAAAACCATATTAAAAACTAAATCAGTATTTTTACAATAACCATTGTTTAACAATGACTGTTTCAGTAAAACCACTGTAAGTACAAAACTAAACATTACTACAGTATTTAGATATAAAGAATGTCTTTAAATGCAAGATATTTAAAGTGGACCGGAAATATATTTTAACACAATCAGTAGCTATATCTTTTGTTGGACTTTAGCACTATACTTCCACTCAATTAGTTCAATTAAATAACATTTAAATTCAATTAAATAACTACAAAATTAGTTTTAGCACACTTTAGGTATACCAGTTTATTATACCAAAAGTACAATTGTAGGGTATTTTAAAAAATAAAAGTTGTTAATATATGTAAACGATTTCTCAGAGAACCCCAGTTTATTTGTCAGCCAAACTCTGCTGCATGACGCAAAACACAGTATTTTGTCATTTTGTTGATGCAAAAAGTGTTTTTGTCAAAACTCATCATTTCATTATGAGTCATCCTGCAGAGTGTTGCTTATAAGTAAAAAGGCATTTATAGGTAAACATAACTCATTTACAGATTTACAGATATTAGAAACTGCAATAATACAAAGCGGGTTGAAAATTGATACCCTTAAATGTGCAATATAAGAATAATATTTCAGTTTTGTATGTCCATGTACAGTTGGCATCATCTGAAGTCTTGTTGAGTGTTGCCGTCTTCTGAAGTCTTCACAAGTAAGGCTGGATCCAATCTAGAACTGGCGTAACCTCTGGTAACCTTGGGATGGGCATCCAGAGAAAGAAACAGGAAAGCAAAAGGAGAAAGATTAGCATAGCAGCTGTTCATATTATTTCAGACAAAGGATGATTTATTTAAATGACATATAACTGTAGTGCAATGTTATGAGATGTGTTATGTGAATGCTTGGCTAAAAATGTGTATTTTAAATTAATTTAAACAATAAGATTGTACCTGACCCCCGGACATTATCAGGAAGACTTAAAGTTAAGGAATAAAATACAAAAAATTCTCTACTTATACTTTAGTGGACTTTGATATGTCCTCACTATTATCAATAATCCAGAGTTTTGTAACCTCATTACAGGCCAAGTACTACAGCTGCTGTTGCCCGTATTTGTGCTTATTGTGATCTGGTTTAATCACAATAAGGATTTTTTTAGAACCCTTGGTAAATATATTATTTGCTCTCAGTATTCAGGGAACAGAAACAGTCTCTACAGAATGGACTACATATGCCACAGTATCATTTAAAGGGTTAGTTCACCCAAAAAAATGAAAATTGTGTCATTAATTCCTCACTCTCATGTCATTCCAAAACTGTAAGACCTTTGTTCATCTTCAAAACACAAATTAAGATGTTTTGGATGAAATCTGAGAGCTTTCTGACCCTGCATAGACAGCAAGGGCCCTACCACGGTCAAGACACAGAAGGGTAGTAAAAGCATTATTAAAATAGTCCATGTGACATCAGCGATTCAACCTTCATTTAATGATGCTACAAGAATACAAATTTAGTTTCTTTTGTGCAAAAAATTACTCTCATAGTTTCATAACATTACAGTTGAACCACAGATGTCACATGGACAATTTCAACAATGTCATTACTACCCTTCTCTGTCTTGACCGTGGTGGTACCCTTGCTGTCTATGCAGGGTCAGAAAGCTCTTGGATTTTATCAAAAATATCTTAATTTGTGTTCAGAAGATGAACGGCGGTCTTACGGGTTTGAAATGATATAGGAGCGAGTAATTCATGACAGCATTTTCATTTTTAGGTGAACTAGCCCTGTAAGTGGGAGGTACATCATAACTGTAATGTGCACTACCTTTCAAAAGTTTACGTCTTTGAAATAAGTCGCTTCTGCTCACCAAGGCTGCATTTATTTTAACAAAAATTAAGTAAAAACAATAATATTGTAAAATATTATTACAATTTCACAACAGATTTTTATGTGAATATATTGTGAAATTAAATTTCTTTTTATCAAAGCTGCATTTTCAGCATCATTACTCCAGTCTTCAGTGTCACATGATCCTTCAGAAATCATTCTAATATGCTGATTTGCTGCTCAAAAAACATTTTTAATTTCTATATATCAATGTCTTATTATCAAAAGTTAAAGAAAACATTTCTGTTTCAAATAAATGCTGTAAATTAAAAAAGAAACTTTTTTTATTCATCAAAAAATCCTCCTGCATTAAGTCAAACACATGATTAATGATTTCTTAAGGATCATGTGACCCTGAAGACTGGAGTAAAGATACTGAAAATGTAGCTTTGCATCACAGAAATAAATTACTTCTCTAATATTAAAATAAAAAACAATCATTTTAAATTGAATTAATTTCACAATATTACTGTTTAACTGTATTATTTATCAAAATACACAAAGTTGAGGTGGGCAGAAGAGACTTTACCATACCAAAACTTATGAAACAGTAGTGTATGTTTGATATTTTACTTACTAGACCATTGGTTTATAGCACTTTGGAGAAGAAGGTTCACTCTGAGTCTGCTAATATGCAACAGGCCATCATCATGCAAGAATCTAGGAACAAAACATGCAATTTGTCACAGAGACCACAATATTTAGTATGCAGTTGCTGGTTTATTAGAAGGTTAAACAAGTTAAAATACAGGTACAATGCAGAAAAAAAAGAATACATAATACACTACAATTAGATAACAGAATATGTTTTTAGTTTTAAGTAGAGTTACATTTGGCTGTGAAAAGCTTCTTAAAATTACGATAATAAATAAATGTTTAATTTTGCAAATTAAATTAACAGACACATGGTTATATAGGTTAAATATATTGTGGGAAAAATGCATATGAACTTATTTTTATGAGCTTCTTCAGTTCACCTGTATTTCCTGCTTCTGTCAGCAGCTCTCTTAAAGGTTGTATCAGCGATTTCTAGCCTGAAACATAAAGTGTCAAATTCAGCTGACTTTTCATCACGATCCGCTTGCTGCCTGCCCCATAAATTGTCTGTGAAAAAAATGCGTCTCTCTGGTCAGCCTAGGGTCCGAGGGTATTTTAAAAAATAAAAGTTGTTAATATATGTAAACGATTTCTCAGAGAACCCCAGTTTATTTGTCAGCCAAACTCTGCTGCATGACGCGGCAGACCCTAGGCTGACCAGAGAGACGCGTTTTTTTCACAGACAATTTATGGGGCAGGCAGCGAGCGGATCGTGAAGAAAGGTCAGCTGAAATTGACACTTTATGTTTTAGGCTAGAAATCGCTGATACAACCTTTAAGACATTTTGGAACCTTGGAGCTTCCCTTCTGTTGTGGAGGCTTTATTTCTGTTCCCCTGAAAGAACAGAACATATTTTGTCAGTATGTGTTTACCTTACAAGATCAAAAAGCATTTTCACTTGTTTTCAGCCATTTAGGTTCAATAAATGAGCCTACTTCCAATAACCCACAGACAAACTGTCAGCAAAAAAAGACAAAAGTTTCATTAGACATTAAGACATTAAACCATTTCTACAAAGTAAATATTCAACAGAAACGTGTCAATTACAAGTAGGGAACAGTTTTATGTAATAATTGTGTGATTTTAAGCACTAAACTTATAAAAGCAGCGACAACAGCTGCGAGAGCTGGAGTTTTTGTGTCAGGTGTGGTGCTGCCGCACCGTTTCCGTGGCAACCTCTCCAGTGTAAACTTACAGACAATCAACATATTAAAATACGTCAAATTCACGCAGTATTTACAAAAGTAAACATCTAGAATTGAATCATTACATTATTAATCTAGTCTCATTCAATCATTATCCAATAATGAATTTAAAACAGACTATTAGTTTAAAAAGGAACCGCAATAATAGCTGGCTCACCGTAGAGACGGAGACATTCTGGCAGCCTGTAACAGAGTGAAAAACACGACGAACAACATTTGTTAGGACAAAGTAGAGTAACACTACTGAAATAAAAACTAAAAACAAACTCTGAACTACGCTCTTTGCTGCTCAGCGTCTAACGTTAGTTCGTCCCCTCAGAGAAACTGCTGGAAACACAGTAAAATAAAATCCGTTAACGTTAGCTAAACAAGTTAACATTATTCGGAAATGAGCCAAAGTCTCAAGTAGGGCTCATGGCAAAGTCTTTTTTACCTTACTACAGTGCACCAAGCGCCTTACTAGTTATAAAGTGTCACAGAATTAAGAAAATAATATATATTTTCCAATTTATCTCAAGTGAAAACTTACCTGAAAGCCACGGATGTCTCCGGAGGAGTCGCCATCTCTCTGGTGGGTTGCTAAGAGAATAACCATACAAGTTCAAACAGAAAAGCGCAGCATCGGCCTTCTGTCGTGTGCCGACTCAGGGCCGACCTTTGATGAGCTGGCAAAAAGAGCACTGACCGAATCACACCCGCCTACGCATGGCCGATCCTTTTTAGATCTTATAGTTTGTGAGGCCGACGTTCTGCTCAGGGGCCGACGTCGGCCCAACGTATGTGTGCTGTCTGGGTAATGGTGTCAGTTGCAGCAATACCTGGGTGACCGGAGCTAGTCGAAGAGTGCACTTGCTGAAGGAGTTTCTGAAGTATGGCTCGTGGTAGGTGCGATTGGGAGGACATTCGTCTGGAGTAGGATCGGTGGTTTGAGACTCAGCAATTTGATATCCCACTGTACAGGTGCGAGAATGATGGAAGGAGGGATTATGGGTTCATTGGTGGGAGAAGTAGCGAAGGAATCATATAAGCGGGATAGGGCATCAGCTTTGGTGTTGCGTGAACCAGGTCGATATGTAACAGTAAAGTTGAAGCGTGTGAAGAATAAGGCTCATCTGGCCTGCCGGTAGTTGAGTCTCTTGGCGGATCTGAGATATTAAAGGTTACAGTGGCCAGTGAGTATGGTAAAGTGGTGTTTGCCGCCCTCCAGCCAATGACGCCATTCCTCAAAGGTAGCTTTCATAGCGAGAAGTTCTTGGTTCCCGACATCATAATTTGGGATAAATCCTCAGTAGAAATAAGCAAATCCCAGGAAATGTTTTAATTCTTTGAACATGTTGGGTTGTGGCCAAGTTGTTTTAATTTTAGAGCTTGTTGCAGTGTTTGGGTATTCATTAAACATAACAGTTTTGCTGTGTTTTTTTTTCTTTTTCTTTTCTTTTTCTTTTTTTTTTTTCTTTTTTGTCCACCCCAGACTGTCCAAAGAGAATAGGAGGATTGTATATACAGTTATAGAGTATTCACCCCTCCTTGACTCCTGCAATATGACTGCAGATGACTGGGCCACTATTGGAAAAGACATTGAGGTGCTTCCTTTTTTATTATCTTTATGTTTGACTTTAAAGGGATAGTTCACCCAAAAATGAAAATTTGATGATGTTTATCTGCTTACCCCCAGGGCATCCAAGAAGTAGGTGTCTTTGTTTCTTCAGTAGAACACAAACAAATATTTTTAACTCAAACCGTTGCAGTCTGTCTGTCACCTCTGATCCACCGGCGCCAGCTGTTGTGAACGCACTCAGGAAGGTTGGACGTTGCGGTGGATCAGAGGTAAATAATAATGTAAATACTGTTCAGTTTCTTGCACAGACTGATCGTTTTATGTGGTAATACCTCATTGTATTGTCACAAGTAGCAGGGTTTAAATTGGTTTTGTCTTTGTATGTTTTTTTTTACTCTCAAAGATTTGGTGCCCATTGACTGGCATTATATGACTGATATACTGACTGCAAAGGTTTGAGTTAAAAATATTTGTTTGTGTTCTTCTGAAGAAACAAACTCACCTTCATCTTGGATGGCCTGGGGGTAAGCAGATAAACATAAAATTTAGCTGTGGGAAACATAACAGTCTAGATGCATTTTCGACAGTCACTTGCACCAGTGCACCTAAATATTTTTTCATAGCTGCACACAGTAATTTTCAGTCACATGTGATTAAAATAGTGGGACTGTCGAGCCATGGGTTGGACACAGCTGCATGTAATGACTTGTGAACCGAACCGATCATGATAAATCATTTGATTCTAGTATTATTATTACTTTATTGTTATTATTATCTAGTTAAATTTTGTATTTCTGAGATTTTGAAAAATTTTCCATAATTGTTTTACAGGAATACTATGATCAATATAATGGTTTTGTCATCCTGCATGGCACAGACACAATGGCTTACACCGCCTCTGCCCTATCCTTTATGTGTGAGAACTTGGGAAAGCCTGTCATCCTCACCGGATCACAGGTAACATGTTTTGAAAGCATAGATGACCCCAAAATAGGCAAAACTGTGATACAGCATTTTTTTTTAAAAACAACCAATAATAGGAAATTTGTTTCAAAATATGTGCAAAATTATATAGTATACATTGTATCAGGTTTTTAAGATGGTATATTGTTGACCTCATTATTGAATTTAGGTCACAAACATGACAGTCTGTCAGTTTGTCACATATTTACCTTAATGTTGGTCTGAACCTTTTGACATTTTTATATCAATAAGCCTAGATTGAGGACTATTAGCTTCACAATCATCTTGTATATGGCAGGTGCCCATCTTTCAACCGAGAAGTGATGGGAGGGACAACCTCTTGGGGGCGCTGTTGATAGCAGGACAGTTTGACATACCTGAGGTGTGATGTTTTTTTCTCTCTCTCTGTAAAGTATTGTAATAACTGTGTAATACTTATTGTTTAAAATGATTATAAATCAGTTTGAATTGAGTGAGGAGCAAGAAAAGGCCCTTTGTGTCTGTCTTCACAGGTGTGCCTCTATTTTCATAATAAGCTGTACCGAGGAAATTGTGTCACCAAAGTGAACGCTGAAAGCTTTAATGCATTTTTCTCACCAAATCTGCCACCATTAGCCAATGCTGAAGTCAACATCAAAGGTGATTCTGTTTCTTCTAACATTTATACACAATTTTTTAAAAAGATTAGTTTACCCCAAAATGATACTCCTGTACTCCTATTTACTCTTGTCCTTCTTGTAGTCCTTCATTACTTTAAGCATGAAAGCCAGCAAAGCCAAGCATGTTGCCAGTACTCAGAGTCAAAGTGCCAGTGTCTGGGTGATTAAAAATGATACTATATAAATCACATTACCAGTAGGGGTCATCTCTCATCTCGAAAATTTACGTGAATAAATGCAAGTGGAGTCAGTCTACCACATACACTTTTGTTAATGTGTGTGTGGGCGTGAGAGCATGCCAGGGGAGGTAGAAAAATAATTAATTACCGATTACTAATTTGAATCAGTAGATTATAATGTAAACAAATCCTTAAAAATCAAAAGAAGCAGGTTTTTTTGATCACATTGTTTTAAACTGATAAACTCCTGGAAAGTCCATAAGTATCCATTAAGCAAAGTAATAAGAGCAAGTTCAAAACAGTGCTAATGCAGAGAATAGTGACTTATGTTCAGATGTCAGTAAATTTGTTTTTAACATGATTGTGACTCAAAAGCAAGAGTGTTTTAGAAAAGACACTTGCTGAAGGTGTTTTAAATTATGCTGTGGTCAGTGGTTTAGTGAATCAGAATGGATCCATACAGTTAGGCCAGTGGGTGGTCTTTGGCATCTACCTGTGGTCCTAGCTGTTTGGTATCCTAGCTTGACTTGTAGCTATTTGTTTTTTAAACATTTATTTAATTATTGATTGGGCCGGGGGGGTATCGGAGTACTGGAGTACCGGCACTTCTTTTGTATCCACTTCAAGCACTGGGTGGGACAGAAGAACCCCATGGCAGAGCAGATGAACACCCGAAGATCCCCACAGTGGAGCAGAAGACCACCAGTGTGGAGCTGATGAAGCTGAGGACCACTTCAGTAGAGCTGATGGTGCAGGGAACCACCAAGATGGCTCAGGCTGAGCAGATGTCCACCAAAGTGAAGCAGACAAGGCAGGAGATGACGGCTGCTCAGGCAGGACTGAAATAAAGAGCAAAGAGAGGTTAACAACTGCCTCTGCAGCCATAACAGGACAGGCAGACAGTTAAGAGACAGCATTTTAGACCAAGACAGGGGAAACGGGTAGTTCAGGAACTTCCTTCTTGGCCGTGACAGGACAGGCAAAAAGCCCGGAGACAGCATTCTTGGCCATAACAGGGCAGACTGAGAGTTCAGGTATGGCCTTCTTGGCTGCGTTAGGGCATGCAAAGGATTCAAGGACAGCCTGCTGTTAGGGAAGCAGACGGACAACAGGGTGAGTAATGAGGTTATTTTTAACAGCAGAGTGTGTTACGTGTGTCTGGATGTTGAAGTGGGTAAGTAACAGAGTTCAGAGATGAATAGTCCGTGAGTGAAATCCGTAGATGAATAATAATGCTTTTCCTTGCAGGAACGATGGGAGGAGATTTCCAGAATGCCACACACTCTGTGACAAGGGATCGGATGACTTACGGCACACACACACACCGTTGGCAGGACTGACAGGCTTACGGCTCGCACACCACTGAAGACAGGATCTGGACAGAGTTGGGAACAAGACGGGATACAGGTAAGTAGTAACAGGTAAGTTTCAGATAGTGGCACTCGCTGAGAGAAGCACTATGAGTCAGCTTCGAATAAACGAGCCCGGACAATGACTGGTGTGTGGTGTGTGCTTATGTAGCAGCGTGGTTGATTAGGTGCAGGTGTAACTGGTTAGAATTCAGGTGATTGTGATCGCTGAGTGATTGTGGTGGAAGAACCTGACCAATCCGTGACATTACCCCCCTCCCCAGGGCCCGCTCCTGAGGGCAGAAATCTCCGGCGCCGTGGTGGTCTACCTCGTCCACGAGGTGCCGGGTACTCAGGGTGGTTGGAATGGAAATCTTCCATCAGTGCTGGATCTAGGATCCAGACTCTTGGGACCCATGATCTTTCCTCTGGTCCGTATCCTTCCCAGTCCACTAAATATTCCAGTTGACCACCACGACGTCGGGACTGCAGGATTTCGCGGACGGCGTAGATGGAACCTTCCTCCAGTACCAAAGGGGGAGGGGGTTCCTCTTCGTGGCCAGGTTCTGTAGAAGGAACAAGAGGTGGGTGACGGGGTTTTAACAAAGAAACGTGGAATGTGGGGTGAATTCTGTATTGTGGTGGTAACTGAAGTCTGTAGGTGACGGGATTGACCTGTTCCAGGATCGTAAAGGGACCAATAAGCCTGGGACTGAGTTTTTTGGAGGGCAGTCGCAGATGAATGTCGCGAGTGGAGAGCCAAACCTTGTCTCCAGGGGCATAGACTGGACCCAAAATTCTCCTCCGGTCGGCGACTGTCTTGGATCTGCGAACTGCCCTCTGTAGATGGTGGTGAGCTTCGTCCCAGACTCTCTTGCTCTCCCGGAACCAGTAATCCACTGCGGAGACCTCAGATGGTTCACCATTCCAGGGAAATAGCGGGGGTTGGAATCCAAGGATACACTGGAATGGTGTGAGGCCAGTAGTGGCTTGCCGCAGTGAATTTTGGGCGTACTCCGCCCAGCCCAGAAACGGGTTCCAGGAGTTCTGGTGAGCGTGACAGAAGGTCCTGAGGAACCGTCCCACTTCCTGGATCTTCTTCTCCGTCTGGCTGTTGGTCTGCGGATGGTAGCCAGAAGAGAGGCTGACGGCCACACCTAGGAGCTTGAAAAACGATCTCCAAACCCTTGAGATGAATTGGGGTCCCCTATCCGAGACAATGTCTTCAGGGATACCGAAATAACGGAAGACATGGTTGAAGAGGAGTTCGGCGGTCTCTCGGGCAGTAGGAAGACCCTTCAAGGGTAGCAGCCTACAGAACTTGGAGAATCGATCCACTATGATGAAGATGCAGGTGTTTCCATCCGATGACAGCAAATCAGTCATGAAATCAACTCCTAGGTGTGACCAGGGGCGGTTAGGAATTGGCAAGGGATGGAGTTTTCCTGCAGGTAGGTGTCTGGGACTTTTGGAAATGGCACACTCCTTACAACCCTGTACGTACCTCCTCACATCCCTTGTCATGTCCGGCCACCAGAAGTGCTCGGATAGCAACAAGAGAGTGTTGTTGGCCCCGGGATGTCCAGTGCCAAGAGAGGTATGGGTTGTGTGGATTAGATCTACCCATTGTGTCCTAGGGATGAACTGTCGATCAGGAGGGCATCCCGGCGGAGGTCAGGGATCAGGAGTGGCGACGACTGGAGGAGCTGACCAGTCTATGGGGTTGACGATGATGTTTTTGGGTAATATGGTGGTGGTTACTTCGGGAATATCTTGGGAATCATGTAATCTAGATAATGCATCATCTCGGACGTTCTTGGGACCAGGACGATAGGAAATGGAGAAATGAAATCTGGAGAAAAACAAAGACCATCTGGCCTGACGGGGGCAGAGTCGTTTTGCTTCACGGAGGTATTGGAGGTTTTTATGATCAGTGATAACTTGCAATGGACGAATTGCACCCTCCAACCAGTGTCGCCACTCCTCCAGGGCAAGCTTGATGGCCAGGAATTCTCGGTTCCCGATGTCGTAATTCCTCTCCGCTGGGCTGAGCTTCCGGGAGAAGTAGGCACATGGATGGAGTAGTTTGGGCGTCCCATGGTGTTGGGAAAGGACGGCTCCAACTCCCGAGGTTGAGGCGTCCACCTCAACTACGAAAGGGAGTTCGGGATCCGGATGTGTTAGGAGTGGTGCGTTGGTGAAGGCTGTTTTGAGGGAATGGAAGGCTACGGCAGCTTCGGGAGTCCAGACGAGGGTTTTGGGTTTACCTTTGAGGAGATTGGTGAGAGGAGTGGTGATGATACTGTAACCTCGGATAAAACGTCTATAGAAGTTTGCAAAACCGAGAAATCTCTGAAGTTCCTTGATTGTGGTGGGTTCTGGCCAGTTGGTTACTGCAGATACCTTCCCCTCATCCATGCGGACCCCCTACCGGTCAATGACATATCCTAGGAACTGGACTGATGAGAGATGGAAGGAACATTTCTCGGCTTTGAGGAAGAGTTGGTGTTTTCTGAGTTTGTGGAGGACCTCCGCACCATGGTGATGATGTTCTGCCTTACTCTGGGAGTAAATAAGGATATCATCTATGTAGACGATCACAAATTGATGGAGAAACTCCCGGAGGACTTCATGGATGAAGTTTTGGAACACGGAGGGGGCGTTGACCAATCCCTAGGGCATTACTAGATATTCATAATGGCCGGTAGGAGTCACGAAAGCGGTCTTCCATTCGTCCCCCTCACGTATTCTCACCAGATTGTAGGCACTGCGGAGATCCAGCTTTGTGAATATGGTAGCGGTACGGAGCTGTTCGAAGGCCGCAGGGACGAGAGGAAGGGGATATTTGAATGGAATGGTGCCTTGATTAAGGGTTCGATAATCTATGCATGGCCGCAGCCCTCCATCCTTCTTGGCCACGAAAAAGAAACTGGATGCTGCGGGAGATGTAGAGTGACGAATATATCCTAGACTGAGAGCTTTTTGAACATACTCCTCCATGGCCTTAGTCTCTGGAAGCGACAACGGGTAGATCTTACCGGTCAGGTGGTAGCTGGGAAGCTCTCTTGGGGCAGAAGATGTCTTGGAATGAAGCGTAAATGTCGGGAATTTTCGTAGATCGTTTCTCCAAGGGACTTTCGACTGATGTAACATAAACGGGAACAGGTTTTGGAATGGGACGTGGAAGATCTGGAAAACACTCTGATGAACATCGCTTTCCCCATCTTGTCACTTCACCCCAAGAGATGATGGGATCATGCTTCACCAGCCACGGGCGCCCCAGAATGATGTCCATATTGGCACCCTCCAGAACCAGTAGCTGAACGTTTTCCTTGTGTAGGACTCCGATTTTAAGTAAGATGGATTCGCATTTTCGTTGAATACGTGGTCGTACAGAGACTGAGTTGGTTATGGGTTGAATCTGATAGACGTTCACCAAAGCTTTGGTACAGAGCTGGAGCTGACGACAGAGGGCCCCCGAGATGAAATTTCCTGCTGACCCGGAGTCGATGAGAGCAGGCACTGAAACAGAGGATGTAGGGGTGGTTAACTGAACACAGATGGTGAGATGGTACATATTTTCTTCATCTGAACGGATGACACTCACCGTAGTTCTTACAGGACGGAGTGGGCAGTTCAGCCGAACATGCCCGCTGGCTCCACAGTACAAACATAAACCCCGGGTCAGCCTCCTCTGTCGCTCAGCTGCGGTGAGTCTACCAGATTCGATGATCATTGGTTCTGGTTCTGGAGGGCTGGCGGGTGCAGATGGATGGAGGAGTGCAGTATTCCGGGAGTCAGCATGAGATTGATAGGATTGCATCCGATCTGAGCATCCGAGGGATTGCTGTATGAATCTTTCGAGTCCCATAGTGTCATCCAACGCAGCCAGTTGTAGACGAAGGGTAGGTTCGAGACCGAGCCGGTAGGTGGTCAGCAACGACCGCTCGTTCCATCCACTAGCGGCCGCTAAGGTACGAAAACAAAGTGCATATTCTTGAGTGGACATCATTCCTTGAGATAGATGATAGTGCTGCTCACTGGCTGATATTCCACCATCCGATCGGCCAAACACTTCTTTAAAGTGGGAGATGAATGCTTGGACAGAACGAGTGGCCGGTCCGGCTTGAGTCAGGATCGTGTCGGCCCATTGGAGAGCTGGTCCGGTGAGAAGGGATACAATGAAGGCGATCTTGGATTGATCTGTGGGGTATAAAGCAGGTTGCATGGTGAATATCAATGAGCATTGTAATAAAAATCCACTGCACTCATCCGCCCCGCCAGAGTAGGGCGCCGGTCGGGCCATGGGACTGGAATGTACGGTAGCCGAAGAAGTGCTCGGTGGTGATGGTGCCAGAGGTGCGAAAGGCGTGATGGTGGGAGAGGCTACTAACACCTTCCTCAGGGAATCCACCAGCTCCTGGAAGGGATCCTGAACACTCATGCTGTTCACTGTATTGGTCCGGGCTTACTGTTAGGGAAGCAGACGGACAACAGGGTGAGTAACGGTAATGAGGTTTATTTAAACAGCAGAGTGTGGTACGTGGGTCTGGATGCTGAAGTGGGTAAGTAACAGAGTTCAGAGATGAATAGTCCGTGAGTGAAATCCGTGGATGAATAATGATGCTTTTCCTTGCAGGAACGACGGGAGGAGATTTCCAGAATGCCACACACTCTGTGGCAAGGGATCGGATGACTTACGGCACACACACACACCGTTGGCAGGACTGACAGGCTTACGGCTCGCACACTGTTGAAGACAGGATCTGGACAGAGTTGGGAACAAGACGGGATACAGGTAAGTAGTAACAGGTAAGTTTCAGATAGTGGCACTCGCTGAGAGAAGCACTATGAGTTCGCTTCGAATAAACGAGCCCGGACAATGACTGGTGTGTGGTGTGTGCTTATGTAGCAGCGTGGTTGATTAGGTGCAGGTGTAACTGGTTAGAATTCAGGTGACCGTGATCGCTGAGTGATTGTGGTGGAAGAACCTGGCCAATCCGTGACACCTGCATGGCTGTGACAAGGCTAGCAAGGGATTCAGGGACGTAATGGCTGGTGGCTCTGGTAAAGCAGTCATCTTGTGGATAGGCTCAGGACTGGACTGAAAAATACTGAGAATACAGGATTAGCAACCATTAGAACTGATCACGCTGGTGACTGTGGTATGCCAAGCTCCATGGCCACTGGAGCTCGGTGTTTGGTGCATCACCGATTAACTTGTCCTTTAGTGGGAAATTCAGTACGTAACAGAAAAAGTCAATGAGTACATAATAGAAACATTTGCAATGTCCAGGAAAATCCGAATGTCCTCCTCGAGCGTATGATTACCTTGGCGTGACCATGGCCGTAGCCAGCTATGAGGTCACCGAGGTCCGGACCTCAGTCATTTTTTTATATTCAAAAATAAAATGTCAAGCTCTCTTAATGATTATTTAACCGTTTAAACCACCTCATATCACATGAGTGTTTGCAATTCATGTTGCTGTGAGAAGCTAGCGCAGTGAACGGGGCTTGAGAGCGCGTTGAGTGAGAGCGCGGGTTCAGCCTCCGTTTGTTGCCAGATCCACCAATTATACCTATTTTTTGACTCGTTTTTCCAATTTAGTGTGACACTTTGGGACGTTTATAAAGTGGAAAGTTGAACGTTCGTGTTAGTGATACATCTTATCTACAAAACACAAGCTTTGAACTTATTTCAGATATCTTTTTCTTTCTTTTTGTAATTGCTTGTTTTTTGTAGCAATACCTGGCAACATTGTACATTCATAAAAAAGTTTATAGACAATCTGTAACTTAATTGCTGACAGGAAGATACCACAATCGGTAAGACAAACGCAGTGATCATCGTTAATATCTGAAAGAAATGTATAACACTATCAAAAACAATAGCATAAAACAAATCTGTTTGTTACAGAATGAAATAGGCTACTATGCCAAATAATGTTAACGTTACTGGCCAGCAGGAAGACATCTCATGCTCTTTAGTTAACTTTAAGTCATCAAAAAAACATTAATTAAGCAGTGTTTCTCAAATGGTGGGTCGCAAAAACGTTTTATTATTATTTTGAAAGACGTTGACTCTTCTATCAGTACCTGAGAAAAACGCTTTTGCCTCATTCAGTATCTACGGTCAAATGAGATGTTGTCAAGATTTATGTCAGTGTCAATATTCTAACATTATTTTTATAACTTGTTATAAAATAAAAATTCCCTCAGCTAAAGAAAAAACGAACTTTCCAGTCCTGTCAATCATACTGTGCTCTTTGCGCACACTCTTCAATTACACGTGCAAATTTACCATGGTAACAGACCTTATTAGTGCATTTGTGGGTGTTATTAGAGAACAATTCTTAACACCTTACTTCGGACCTCACTAATTTTCAAACCCTGGTTACGGCCTTGGGCGTGACTGACTAACTTAACTGCTGGATCCATGGTGGTGAAGTCTTTCATCATGAACCGCTCAGGAACAAGAAGGCTAAGGACAGAAGTGCAGTCGTTTATTAAAGGGTAATCCACAATCCTAGTCGAAGTAACAGGCAAAAGTCATAAAATGATGAGTGTCACGGGAGTGTGTATTGAAGGAAGTGCACAAAGACGAAATGCAAAAACAAGTCCTTTAAATTAAATCCACAACAGGTGCATCCACATGAGTCAGGGAAACACACCAAAGTAACCTTGAGATCGGGCCAGGAAACACTGAACTGAAGTCAACTAATATAGACAGATTAAAGACACATGGACAGGTGATGGTGTTTACTAATAAAGACATAACGAGAACAGGAACAACCAAATATGGGCACAAGAGGGAGAAACCAACACAAACAGTCAAATGGGGGTGTGACAGAGTCAATCCAAAAAAAAAAAAAAAAAAAAAAAAAAAGGAAAACACAGGAAAGCAGAGGGAGAATAGAACCAGGATTCACAAAAAGTGACTGTATGTGATGTATGTGAATGTATAGTATGAGCTTTTTTTGTTCAAATATTTCATATTGTCTTGCAATTGATATTAGTTCATAAATACATATATAAAAAGTAAGAAAGAACTGTTTATTAAGTGTTTAAGATGGCTTAATCTGTAGTTAAATCTGTAGTTAAGAATATAAAGAGATGATGACGAAACAGAGCAGGTCTTACAATCCTGTTTCTATTTGACTGATTGGAGTGTTTTTGAAGCTGCTGCCACCAATCTGGACGAGCTCACAGAGACTGTAACTTTATTTATCAGTTTCTGTGAGGATATATGCATTCCTACCAGAACTTATTTAACATACAACAATGATAAGCCATGGTTTACAGAAAACCTCAGACATCTTCGTCAGGCCAAAGAGGATGCCTACAGAAAAGGGGATAGAGTCTTGTACATTCAGACCAGGAACACACTGAATAAAGAGATTAGAGTGCCTAAAAGGATATATGCAAAAAGGTTAGAAGATCAGTTCACTTCGAATGATCCAAGTTCAGTGTGGAAAGGTCTGAAAGCCATCACATACTACAAGACACCATCCCCAAGCACTGAGGTGAATCAACAACTTGCTGAATATAAAACTTTATATAACTTTATAAATTATTGTATATTTGAAACCCCCCCCACACCCATTCTGACGATCCCTACCCCCCTCCTTCACTTCAAATCAGTGAAGATGATGTACACCAGCTCTTTAGAAAGAACAAAAGAAGAAAGGCACCAGGCCCAGATGGTGTGACACCAGCCTGTCTTAAAACCTGTGCTGATGAACTGGCCCCCAACTTTTCAAAGATCTTCAACAGTTCTCTGGAGTTGTGTGAAGTCCCGGCCTGCTTCAAACACTCCATCACTCCACCGTTTCAAAAAAACCCAAGATAACAGGACTTAACTACTACAGCCCTGTGGCGCTAATGTCTGTGGTCATGAAGTCATTTGAAAAACTGGTTCTGGCTTATCTGAAGGACATCACTGGACCCTGACTGGGACCTCTGCAGTTTGCTTATCGAGCAAGCAGGTCAGTGGATGATGTGGTGAACATTGGCTTGCACTTCATCCTGCAGCATCTAGACAGGCCAGGGACTTGTGTGAGGATCCTGTTCTTGTATTTCGGCCTTCAACACCATCATTCCTTCACTCCTCCAATCCAAACTAAACCAATTTTCGGTTCCTAGCCCGAAAATTTGGTCAATGGATCACCAGTTTTCTGACAGATAGGCAACAGCTGGTGAGACTGGGAAAATTAATGTCAAGCAGCTGCACCACCAACACTGGTGCCCCTCAAGGTTGTGTTCTCTCCCCACTGTTCTTCTCCCTCTGCACCACAGTTGCACCTCTAAAGACCCCTCTGTCAAGCTCCTGAAGCTTACAGAGGACACCATACTTATCGGCCTCATGCAGTACGGTGACAAGTTTGCCTACAGACAGGAGGTTAAAGAGCTGGCTGTCTTGTGCAGTCACAACAACCTGGAGCTGAACAAGCTCAAAACTGTAAAGATGATAGTGGACTTCAGGAGGAACCCCCCTGCACTTTCCTCACTCACCATCATGGACAGTACTGTGGTTACAGTGGAGACATTCAAGTTCCTGGGATCTTTTATCTCCCAGGACCTGAAGTGGGACACTCACATCGACAAAAAAAAATCCACCTTATGAACAGTTAAAATGTTCCTCCCATAGTGCAATAAAAATATGTGCAATAATCTGATCACTCTGCCATCACCTCCACCCTAATACATCCCAGGATCTTCTGTACTATCCAATTCCATTGTATAATCTATAGCACAACTGTACATACCACTTATTTATTTCTCAATTTATTTTGCTAATTTTTTGTCTATTTGTATTTACGTATGTGTATTTTCTTATTGTCATCTTATTTTTATTGTCTGTGTGCTGTTGTTGTTGTCTCTGTGTACTGGAAGCTAATGACACTGAAACAAATTCCTTGTATGCGCAAGCATACTTGGCAATAAAGCTGATAAGTATGTTATATTGTGGGACACCGCTTGAAATTTTATGCAAACTCCTTTATCAGTGATGCTGTTGTTGTGTTATTAGTTTTATTCAGATATGTTATTTTAAGTATTAAGCTTTATTTCTTACTCTTTAGTTAACTGGAATACTGTGTGGAAAGCCAATACAACCGCCAAATTTGCTTTCAACACACAAATGAATCATAATGTGGGTGTCCTGCGACTCTTTCCAGGAATCACTGCTGATACGGTAAGGCTGTGTGGTAATGTCTGTCTTAATTTGCTACATGTTTTTCATAAATCTCTTCACTCAGCACATGAACAGGTTCATTATTTTACAATTTATGACATAAGTTTTGAATTAACTATTCCAAACATAAGAGGTTTCAGATGTTTACATGATATCTATGCTTTCATCAGGTCAGGGCCTTCTTGCAGCCTCCTATGGAGGGGATCGTATTGGAGACGTATGGCAGTGGTAACGCCCCAGACAACCGCGATGACCTGCTGAATGAGATCCGTAACGCAACTGAGAGAGGACTCATTATAATCAACTGCACTCGGTGTCTCAGGGGGACAGTCACAACTTCATACGCCACTGGCCAGGTATGGGTGTTTGTTTGGGAAAGGCCGCATGTGGGTGTTTTCCTGGAGTGTGTAATTATTTAATGTTTTCTCTCAGGCTCTGAGTAAAGCTGGTGTGGTTCCTGGGTTTGATATGACCTCAGAAGCTGCTTTTTCAAAACTCTCTTATGTGCTGGCTAAACAAGATCTCAGTATAGAAGAGAAGAAAAAGGTATGCAAATCTGTTTCTTAAAAATAAATTGAAAACACATATGACATATTGTTAGTTATTAAATTATTTACATTTATTCTTCAAGGTAAAATGTTTTTATTCTTTTACAAAAAAATATTAACTAATGGTGGTAGTGGTAGTCAACTAATGGTAGTCACCCCATTAGAGTTTGCAATCTGAACTAACTTTGCCTCACAATAAACAGGCCAATATTTTAGAAACTGATATTTTAGTGTATTTTGTTCTAACTAACATCCAGACATGTTAATAAGGTTTTCTTTTGACAAACTGCAAGACATTTGTTTTAAATTAATTATTAATTAAACCTGTTATTTGTTCATAAGATGCTGAGTTGCAATCTGCGTGGTGAGATGGTGGCTGACTCAGGAGGAGCAGAGCATTCTCTCAGTGACAGTAGCCTTATTCAGGGCATTGCCTGGTCAATCGGGTCATTCAGGTTCCTCAACATTAGCTGTAAAGAGGTAAAGTTTCTCTGTTTCAAACAATGTCTTGCGGTACAAACATTTGAGGGGTGTGCAATATAGAGAGTATGCATTGACGTCGCTTGCCCACCAGGTCTTCAGCCAGACTGAGTGGCAAAAGATCTTGTTTGAACTTGATGCTGAACATAACAACATACTAAAGAACTAACATTATCTAACCATACCCATTTGTAGAACACAAGACTTATCTTAATGGATATTTTTAATAAATGCTGATAAAAACATTACACACACGCAAATTATAAGACAGTAAATATTTAATTGATAATGGAGTACTCCTGTGTTTCTGTCTGGTGTTTCTTCTTCTACTACAAGGGGGATTGAACAAGTTTTGAGTTCTGAAACTTAGTTAATGTTTTTATAGTATATTGACCTGATATATTTTAAAAGATCAATGGAAATTTTATTTCTCAGTTTATAGCCCCATAAACTATGTTAATTACAAAATATTTGGGCTTTAACCTCATTAACATAATTAATAAAAGTATAAAGGTAATAAGAAATAATAGTAATGAAGGTGCTAAAAATGCAGATCTTGTATGCAAACATATAATGCTATCAAGAAGGCAAGATTCATTCATATTGAATTCCCACCCAGTTTGCAAGTTTGTATACTGTAGCTCTATATGATCGAATACTAAGAAGGAGAAGAGGCTGATGAACAGTTATGATCAGCTATATTATTACTAATGTCCACAGGAACTTGAAGATGCACTAAAGCCCAGTCTGGCCTGTGCTGCTGCTAGGATCGGAGACATTGATGCTTTAGAGGCTTTAAGGGAACTGGTAAGATATTAATACCTATGCACAGTTCTGCACACATTCATTAGAGCAGGAATTGGTTTTATAAGAGAACTGCAGGGGGTTTGTGAGTTAATGAAAAGTTAGTAATTAACTGTAAACTATAATCAAATGTAAAATAATTAAACTCCATATAAAGGGGCTGTACAGGTAATCAGAGTGCCTTACTTACGCCCCAATGTCTCTAGTTCTTAGGTAAAGTTCCTGCGGTGAAAACAGGGCTAATGATATCAGGGGGTCTCTCCTCAGCCTGTATACAGTAGCCACAGTACAACGGTGCCTGCTATATGTGGAGAGGAGAGAGTGATAAATCCAATTCAGTGGATGGGGATTATTAGGAGGCCATGATTGATACCGATGTAGTGATTTCAATCTAAAGTCTAAAGTATACTTCAGGTTTTTACTTATTTACTAGCATACAGTCAAACAAGCAGCCAAAGTATACAAAGCTTCAAAGTATACTCCATTTGATAATGTGTACAAACACAGGCAGTTGACACATGCACTCTAGAAAGCCTCATCAGTCCAATGTACATTCTATTTTTATCCAGAAATTATGACCAATAAAAATGTCTTTGTACTCTTTTAAAGGGGTCATCGCCCCGCCTCTCTATGCAGTGGGATGATGAGCTGTAATGTTTACTTTAGCCAAATTTAGCTGTGTTTATCTGCAAAACTTTACATTATTAAACATTATTTAAACATTATTAAAAAAGGCCATTTGCAAAGATGTATAAAAAACCCTTATACTCACTTTTGCTGTGGGTGAAGCTGCATCACGAATGATTCGCACGAACATAGCTGAATGCTGAGTCCCTGACAATTTTCAACGACAGCTTAAAATTCCTCTCTTTTGACAACATTTGACTACATCCACTTTTCTTTATTCTTTATCTTTAACTAATTTAGACAATTGAACCCTTGATGTATTCCTCAATTGTATATCACTTTGGAAAAAAGCATCTAAAAAGCCCAAATTAATAAAATTAAATGCAATTTAAATGTTTAACCCTGTGTAACTTCAGTAGGCAACCAGTTTTGGTCTACAGGGTGACAAATCAGCTATCCTGGCTCACAGTACCAAATTCAGTGTAATAAAACAAAATATGGAACATTATTGGGCCCCTCCCTGACCAAAATAGTGGACAAAGGTTTGCTACATTTTGATTGGATCTTGGTGGACTAACATAAGCAAACTGTTCAACGCCATCAAATAAAGATGCTAGGACAACAGCCAGACACCTCTTAGAGGGCAAAAAGAAGACAGAAAAGGTCGGAAAGTACAGAACTTCCTATTGGTAAAAATGCAGTTTCTGCTCAAGGTTTTGGTCATGTGACGATCATAAAAATTCCTTTGGATCTCCAGACACAGCAGCAGTGGGTGAAACAAAGAGAGATCACGGAGATTCATCCAAATCCATTCATAACTATGTTTTTAAACCTTGAACTGTTGCAAACCACAACACAAGTCTTATACTTATTCAGAGAAATAAGTATCATCACTGACAGCGATGTGTAGTGCAACATCTTACACAAACTCATCTATTAATGGACAAATGAATGCATGCATGACCGTTCAGTCTTTTCTCATCATGCTTGGACTTAAAAGGAAACTATCCCTTTAATGTGTTCATAACATTGCAAAATGTTTTCTGATTGTGTTTGTAAAGAAAAACTTTAATGACACTTTTCTAACTTTGTGTTTGGACTATGCAAATGAATTCCACAAGAGGAAAGAAGGGTGGGCCACCCCATGTCCCCCTGCTCTGATGGAACCAGCCAATCACAGCACGTAAATGAAGAAGTGCCAAACTGCAATCTTCTCCTCATTGGAAAGGTCTAAAGGTACCCTTCCGAAAAACACACCTTGTTCTGAGTCTCCCATCTGGTGAGGCAATAACAGATACATTTGTTCTAAGTCTGAGTCCTGTCAAGGAAAGGACTGCAATAGATCATCACCGTCCTGAGATGGCGGGCCGTTACAGGAAAGGCAGCAACAGACACCATTCTGAGTCTCCCCTCCAGAGAGACAGTAACAGATCAACCTCTGTTCTGAGTCTGCGGCCTGTTACAGGGAAGGCAGCAACAGATAGCTGTTCTGAGTCTCCTATTCAGTGAGGCAATAACAACTACACAAGTTCTAAGTCTGCGGCCTGTTACTGGGAAGGCAGCAACAGATACATTCGTTCTGAGTCTCCCATCCGGTGAGGCAATAACAGATACATTCGTTCTGAGTCTGCGGCCCATTACTAGGAAGGCAGCAACATATACACTTGTTCTGAGTCTGTGGCCTGTTACTGGGAAGGCAGCAACAGAAACAACACCATTCTGAGTCTACTGTACAGAAAGACAGAAACATTCCACGCTTTGAGTCTCCAGCTTTGAGGCAGCAACAGATATGACCACGTTCTGAGCCTCCGGCCTGTGAGGAAAGAGATGCAGATGCAGCATGTCCTGAGTCTCCATCTGAGAGAGACAAAGCGTATTGACCAAGTTTTGAGTCTCTAGCCCAGAGAGGCAGAAGACAAACAGACATATGAAACAAGGTTAAGCTCCAGAGAGCAAACCTTCACTTCAGGTACTTTTGCTTGAGTGTTCCAAGCTAAGGGCCTTCAGCACCTACAGCAGGGCCACATCTGCATGTTCCAGATCATAGGTACCCTTTGGTGGACCAGCAGAAGAATTTGCCCCCACCAGACTGCTCACTCAACCACAGAGAACATATATATCACTTCCAAACCTCTTCCAGAGACCTTGGCATTGTTGTGTATTATCAGTATATGATTTTTCTAATTTACAGTAGATGTTATATAGCTGATTGCAGTCGATAACATATAATAGCACATTTATTTGTTTGAGGCATAATAAGGTTCTTCACCTTATTTGTTTCAGAGTAGCAACAGTTATCTTTCCATAAGATAACATAGCTCCAACATAGCAACATCCAAATAAATCACTTGCATTTTATGCATTTTATGCGTTTATTTTTCATTTAGTAGTTGTTGATTACTCTTGTCTATCTTTGTTAATAAAATTTATTTTACTACACTTGTGTCTTCCTTGTGTTGATAATACAGTGAGAGGTTCTACAAATTAGATATCCCACCAGTCTTTTTTATGTGATGTACTCATAACCACACCCTAAGTGACACGTAATCCAAGAATCATAACATCATCTGTGACGCGAGTACCCATCACTACACTATTTCACCTCCCTAAGTTGATGAAAGCAAAATTTACTACATGATTCATGTCTTTCTATATAGGGTGCTGACTTGAGCAATGCCGATTATGATGGCCGCACTCCCCTTCACATCGCCACATGTGAGGGGCATCTGAATGTAGTGGAGTATCTTCTAGGTAAAGGGGCCACTGTCCATGCCAAAGATCGCTTTGGTGACTCACCTCTTCACAATGCTGTTCGCTTAAGGTAAGAATGATTTAAAGTAGACTACCCATAATGAAAATTCTGTCATCATTAACTCACTCTCAGGTCATTCCAAACTGATTATGAATTTCTTTCTTCTGTAGAACATAAAATAATATATTTTGAAAAATGTTGGTAACCTAGTCCCATTGACATCCACAATTGGACCCATTTGTTCACTTGAGCAGCTTGAGTTCCCGCTGGGGAACTGTACCTAAGGTTACGTATATAATCCTAGTTCCCCTATGGAACGGAAAAGTGGTGTCTCGAGCCATACTTCCGGCGTCTTGCGTATAGCTGCTTCTCAAATTAGAAGCTGCCGGTCGCATACGCCCCACATGCTTTTATCGCTTCCTGGTCTTACGTCACCCACCCGCACCTGTGACATCTCGTTTCTCCGTTGTACTGATTACACGTGTTCAGAGCGTGGTCTTACTGAAGGCATTCCCATAGAGTTTTCAGATGCAGCTCTCATTCCCTAGCTGATCTAGGGTTAGGGTAACCTTAGGTACAGTTTTTGGAAGAGAAAGAAGACAGACAGAAGGGAAAAAGCAATGCTAAATGTGACTTATAATATAGCTGATTATAGTTTGGATAGCATTTACTCACCAAAACAATATCACTTACTGTTTCTGTTTAAGTTATATTGAGAATTGAAAGGTGAAGTCAATAAACCATATTTTAGACTTATAAGTGACCCTGGACCACAAAACCAGTCATAATGGTCAATTTTGTAAAATTGAGATTTATACATCATCTGAAAGTTGTAAATAAGCTTTCCATTGATGTATGGTTTGTTAGGATAGAACAGTATTTGGCCGAGATACAATGATTTGAAAATCTGATATCTGAGGGTGCAAAAAAAAAAAAAAGAGAGAGAAATTGCCTTTAAAGCTGTTATTAGCAATGCATATCATTAAATAAAAATTAAGTTTTGATATATTTATGGTAGAAAATTTATAAATTATCTTTATGGAACATGATCTAATATCCTTATGATTTTTGGCATATAAGAAAAATCTATAATTTTGACCCATACAGGTACATATGTATTTTTGGCAATTGCTACAAATATACTCATGTTACCTAAGACTGGTTTTGTGGTCCAGGGTCACATGTCTCTATGTGTCACTTTTCTGTCTGTAGGCATACGGATGTTGTTCAATTGCTGAGGGAGAATAGAGCTCACTTTTCCCAGGATGAAATAAAGGATGCTGGAACAGAGTTGTGCAGGTCTGATGTACCAACACTCATTCCCTCCTTTTCTTATTGATTTTATAAATGTGAGAACACAGCAACTTGATCAGATGTTCTTAACACATTAGAGTCCTGCATTTGAGGCTGAGCCCGTCGGGGCCCGACTTTTTTATGCCCCTAGGGCCGGGCTTCGGGACAGTTTTCACGTCATAGCTCGCACGCATATGGGGCTTCGCGCCTGCTTTAGGAAAAACTTTTTAAAAAGTTTAATATTTAAATATGATATTATACATATTAAACACTGTGGAGCAGGAGGAGGAGGATACAGATGAAGTACAGATTTACTTGCGTCTAAATCCCAACATGGAACGTGATGGCAGAGATGTGCTGTGCTGGTGAAAACAACAAGAGACCATGCTACCACATCTTTCTAGACTTGCTCGCATGTTTTTAAGTACCCCCGCAAGCAGCAGCAGCGAACGTGCCTTTAGCACAGCTGGAAGAATTATAGTGGAAAGGAGGACTGGGTTAAAACCTTCCACTGCGGATGCTGTGCTTTTTCTGCACGATGCCCTTAAGAGACTGTTCTTTAGGCTGTAGCCAAAATGTCTCGCCTTTCGTTTGGGATCTGCTTTTTTCATTAGATGTAAATAAGAAGAACAGCTATTTTCAGAGGTAAAGTTGTATTTTTGAAGTTTTCTATATTATTATTTTTTCTTTATATATTAGTTTATTATTTGTTTACTTTACCACTGCGACTTTGCATGTTCCGGTTTTGCGGAGCAGAGCTGGCTGCCCTGCACTCTATTTTTGTCCGAAATGCCTTTGTTCTGAGATGGTGATAATAAACTTTAAATCTAACATTGTGATATTGATGTTTGTTTTATATCTGTGTATTGCATTGTAGACTAGTCAAGTGTTGATTTAGACATTAAATTGAGTTAACTCACTGTGGACCACATACCGCTTGGATATCAATGTCACTTAAACAACTAAAACTTACATTTAAAAAACAAACAAACAAACAAACAAACAAAAAAAACTAAATTATTCTGATAAAAAAAACGAAACGAAAATCTATTAAATACAAATCTGGTCTATTTTAATGGCTGTCACAGTATAAGCTGTTTGGTGGAAAAAAGACAGGCTTTGGGTCGGACTCGGGCCAAAAATTTTGATAAGCTGTTGGACAAGGGCAGGGCTACAGCCTGTGCGTCTCGGGCCAGGGCCGGGCTAGGGCTTAGATTTAAGGCCCGTGCAGGGCTCTATAACACATAACAGAACTGGTAGTCGTCCGTTCAAGAACTTACTGTGTTATAATTGCACATTTAGAGATTCTAATGTGTATTACAGACTTGCAGCGAGTGGTGACTTGGACGGATTAAAGATTTGGAAATCAGCTGGGGTTGATCTGACCATGACTCGTTATGATGGAAAGACACCCATTAAAGTGGTAAGTTAATGGACCTATCTGTGTGTGTAATACAGAACTATAACCAAACATTTGATGCCATCAGTGACAATTTCATTCATTTTGCTGGATGAAATGAGTTACTGTTGCATTGGGTAAAACAAAAAAATCTAAGTGTTGTCAAAGCAATGTAATAATATTAATAAATGTCAGAAATGCTTCCTGTAATTTTTCATGAATGGATTTATCTCACCTTCAGGCAAAAGATGCAAAAAATAAGGGCGTTGTTACGTTCTTAAAGCAGGCTACTGAGTCCCAAACTCAGGTAGGGAACATTTACTCATTAATGAGGCACTGATATGTCACTTTTCTCTATATCTTTTAATTCATTCTAAAATACAAAAAGTGCAACATTTTAAGTGGTGTGATTGATACTAGAATGATACTATAGGATGATACTACTAAAGAGAATGATACTAATAAATTGATGATGAAATTGCACAAAAACTAAACAAAAATGTAAATAATTTATAATAAAAAAAAACACTTTTTACTTCATATTTTTCTAAACTATGTAACACATATATTTGTAGTTTTGTATGTATTTTTTAAGTTGTACCTTGAGTAGTTTGTTTCAAATGGTTCTGTGGATTGACATGAATTATTAGAAATGCATGTATTTTGTTAAAGCTTCATGCATAAATGCTAATATGCTATCTGAAATATTTATATAGCTTAGACCTTACTAATGTAAGTTATGTATATCAGCTCCCTAAAATAATTTTATCAACTGAAATGTACTGTATATGCCTGTTCTTCGACAGATTGATACATATTAAAAGATTGGTTAATTTCCAGATTAAAACATTTCCTGATAGCTTACTCACCCACATGTCATCCAAAATATTTATGGCTTTCTTTCTTCAGTCAAAAATAAATGAAGGTTTTTGATGAAAACATTCCCGAATTTTTCTTCATATAGCGGGATCCAATGGGTAAAAAGCATACACAATTTTTTTTTTTTTTTTTTTTAGAAAATGAGAGATCATTACCCTTATTTCTCAGCTGGGATTGTGTAGAGCCCTTTAAAGCTGCACTGAAACGGCAATTTGGACTTAAATCCATTAGCTCTTATTGAGGTCCACTATATGAAGAAAAATCTCAATTTTTTTTTTTCTTCAAAAAAATTAATTTGTTTCTGACTAAAGAAAGAAAGACATGAACATCTTGGATGACATGGGGGTGATTAAAGTATCAGGAAATTTTTATTCTGGTCAGGGCTGGTGTCATGCAGAGTTTAGCTCCACCTTGCCTCATCACACCTGCCTGGAAGTTTCTAGTAGGGGCTTAGACTGTGGTTAGCTGGTTCAAGTGTTTTTAATTAAGGTAGGAGCTAAAGTCTGCTGGACATTGGCCCCACAGGACCGAGTTTGGAGACCCCTGCTTTAACAAGTATTTTGAACATACTGTACAACATTTAAGATGTATGTTTCGGAATAACTAAGCTTGATTTATTTATTTATTTATTGGTCTATTAACTGAGATTTTCACTTTTCTGCATCAGATAGAGAGTACTGAGGTAAAAGTAGTTTAATTTCTTTTACTCAGAGTAAAATTATAACACATATTTCATATTTCATGTGAAATCTCTCTCTTTATCTCTCTCATATATACAGCAAACACGTCTTCATGATAGCAAATGCTGCATTGTGACATAGAAGTGCTTGTCAAACACCCACTGATAAAGGCATGCCAGGTAATGTGACAGTTCAATCTTTGTGGCATGATTGTTTTGTAAGTTTTTAAGGAGCTTTAATTTAACAAAAAATACATTGTCTTTTTTGCAGCCACTATATAAAGAGAATGAGGAGGTAAATTGTGTGTTTAGCTGTGTGGTGCATGTGTAACTGTTCAGGTACAGTTGTAGTTTATGCTGTGATTGTGAATAAGTTAGAGTCATGATTAATATTTCACAGATGGACAGGTTGGTCTGGACAGAACAGAGAATAGTGTTGAAAAATGCATGAAAGTTTCCAAAAAATATATTGGACAATTGTTAAACATTAACAGGTGTATCCAAATAATTCCATGAAGTGATCAATGTTAACACTGCAATTTGCATTTTGCAAATAAAACATTGCATTACTCCTTTAATTTCCATGAAAAGTGTAAAAGTTTGCTTACAATATTGTCTTTCTCTCTTTTCTCCAGAATGGCGAATATATCAAGTCCTACTTTCTGTCACTTCCTGCTATTAATTCCCATACTTGGACAAACATCCTCTTAAAACATAAAGAGCTCAATACATATATTTTAGGTTTGTCCCTCTAATAAGTAAACAATAAGATATTAATGTATTATGATGTGGTTTTGTGACTGTAAAACACCCATATATATATATATATATATATAGATATATATATATATAGATATATATATATATATATATATATATATATATATATACTATTTATGCACAAGCACATTATTCAGACTATATTACAGTACAGATACTGTAGCTGCTAATGTCAGAAAATGTCATAATTTCAATGTGATGTGTTTATTTTTTCAGTGTAGAATGATTATAAATCTTTGAAGTCATCGGAACTACTAGCTATTATTCCTTCAATCCAGTGTTCTTTATGTGTTCACATACTGAATCTGCTGTGAATCTTAATGTGAAATTATTTAAAAAGCACAAGGTTGGTTTTATGCACCATATTTACAGAGATGCAAAAAAGTAAAATAGTTAATTATTATGTGAGTAACTAAATCACTGATTGTAAACTAAAATGCATATTAAAGGGATATCAGTGTTTTTCCTTGTTTTGAGAGTTGTTCTTCTGTAAATCTGTTTCTTATTCATAGTTGTCATGATTGTGACGTCACACGACAAAAGAAGAAATGACTCAGACTCAAGTCTGTTTACAGATAATTTAGGCCCAATCCCAATCATATTTTATACCCTTTACCTACCTCTTATCCTTCACGTAAACGTGAAAACAAGAAGGTAGGGGTAAGGGGTAGAAATGGGATTGGGCCTATATTTAGTAGTAGCTTATCAGTGGTGACTTTGTCAAGCTTATGTCCATACAGCAGAAATGTACACTAAAAAATTATGCAGTTAGTTAATGACGTGTAATCAGACAGACAGTGAACACTATTACCAGCAATGATTATATGTTGGGATCAAACTTATTGCAAAATTTGGTAGTTTTGTATGTTGTTTTATGGTTGGCATCATCTGAGGTGAGGTCCTTGGGTTGACATCATTTCTTCTCAGGTTTGGTCATCAAGTCTTTGAGCACTGAGTGCAGGAGGTTGAAACTTTAACACTCAATTTTTTTTTTTTAACAAAGTTATAGTGCTGGTGCACAAAAAAAAAATCTAATATTACAACTGTTGAAAAAAATAGTTTCAATAACTCTAAAGCTAAATGGGTACCATTTGCTTCCAAAACTCTTCCATTTTTTCAAAGATAACTTTATTTAATTTTTCACAGAATCTTTAAGTGGAAGATGGATGGATTTTTCTCAGTCCTGTTACCAAAACTCATAAGTCTTTTAAAAAGCATGTTTTAACATATGTCAACAAATTCCTTTATTTTCCTCTCAGGCAAGTGTTTATTTTAAAGAAATTGTTGGTTTCATGGTTGAAAATAATGAACTAATATTTATCATTAAAAAAATCACTATTTATCTACACAAGGTGCATTTTTTAAAGTAAACAAACCCTTTAACTCAAACCTCAAGTTTATACATTTTTTGATGCAACTTATTAAACAATGGGACAAATTATGGACCAAACTTAATAAAAAAAAAAAAATGGTTTAACTTTATTTAAGAAAAAAGAAACGGTAACAGTAAAGACACTGGGTAAGAGCCATGGCCTAATGGTGAGAGAGTTGGGCTTGTAACCCAAAGGTTCCCGGTTCAATTCCCACACCGGCAGGAATTGAAGGTGAGGATTGTGAATGAACAGTGCTTTTTCCAACTTTCAATACCATGACTGAAGTGCCCTTGAGCAAGGCACTGAACCCCAGTTGCTCCCCAGGCGCTGGAGCAATGGCTGCCCACTGCTCCGGTGTGTGTGTGTGTGTGTGTGTTTCTCACTTCTTACTTAGATGGGTTAAATGCAGAGGACCAATTTCGAGTATGGGTGACCATACTTGACAATACGTCACGACTTTTCACTTTCATTACTATATAGGTTTGACTGCACATGTGAGGTATTACTGCTTGCACTGATATAGTGAAGAGTGTTAAACACTGACTAGTGAGCTGACCTCACTGCTAAAAAAGACCGATGTCACAGTGCGTGTAGGAAGGCACAACATGAAGTTGAAGCAAATGCTAACATTCCACAGGTAGGGCAATTCACAAACAGGAATGGTATTAACACACGCACACACAAGGTGTGTAGTCGGACACTGTACCAAGAACACAAACCAACTAATAAAGACAGGTTAATGCAGTGGTTCCCAAACTTTTTATGCAGGGCCCCCCTTTTGCATAATAACAAAAATTCAAGCCCCCATGTGACAATGAGTGCATTTGTGTGTATTGAGTGTTTTTACAGTATAATCAAATGTATTTTGTATGTAATTACATTTTATCTTATATTTTTGTATTTGGTATTTTGTATACTTGTTGGAAATCAGCAGTCTAATAAAGTGGTTGATTGGCAAAAAGTAATTTATGTATTTTGAAAATAAAAAAATACTAAAGATTAAATGTATTTAAATACAAAATAGTATTTTGTATTTCAAATACATGTTTTTGAAATACTGCCCATGCCTGACTGTGGTTGACAAATTTATTGGACCAGCACCCAGTGTAAGGTTTGTACCACAGCTGCCCCAAACTAAGTGATTACCAAAATAATTTTTAATGTTAATCCACCAGTATGTGTAAGATCTTCTAATGCTAAAACATAATTATTTTTGGGATTGAATGGATTCAAAGATAGATTGCACAAAGATTGCATTTGAATGTACAGTACAGAGACTGTGGAAAGTGCATTAAAACAATGTCAGCAAGAATGTAAGCTCTTACCAAGGCCAAAGGAGGCATACAAAAAAAAATAAAAAAAAAATAAATAATATATATATATATATATATATATATATATATATAT
>NC_133381.1:30769761-30839706 GCF_049309525.1 Garra rufa | reverse complement strand
ACATAGACATTTTTTGTCTGCGCGTTATTTGAGCGGACTTTGCTTTTCCGTTGAGCATAAGTGGTACACGAATGGAGCATTCATAAGGACTGTGAGCAGCTCAACGGAACGCACATTCATAGAGCGGAATACTGATCAGAGCGTCACACATTGAGCAGTGCGCGCTGAATACTGCCGAGCAACGTGGCAGATAGTTTCGGCCGTTTATCTCTTTCGAATCTCTATAAAAATCGGCTGACTGTACACCTGCCTTGCCGCGCCCCACTTATCATAACTCCGCGCCCCCCCTAGGGGTCGCGCCCCACAGTTTGGAAACCACTGGGTTAATGAGACATAGACAGATGATGGGAATAACACTAATGACAGAAACACCAAATATGGGCATATGGGTAAAACCAAGACAGGCAGTCCAAGGGGTGTTATATTACTCTCCCCTCCTGAAGGCGCAACCCCGAGCCGTAGACGAGGAATGAAGAAATAAAGGGACTGGTAGGCGGAACAAAAGGATGGAGAGGGCTGGAAAACAAAGTCTATGCAGGAGGAGGCTTCGGCGGAGGAGGGACTCCTGGGAGGAGGACGATCTACAGAGTCCAGGGTGGTGACGACAGAGGAAGGAGCCAATGAAGAGACAAGAAGGGTCCAAGGTGAATCAGACGGAGGGAGGAGCCAAGGAGGAGACAGAAGGGTTCCGGAGCAGGGGGAGCCAATTGAGACCCAGGCCACACCCGTGATGGTAGCCCATGGCGGAGCCGACGGAGGGAGGAGCCATGGTGGAGGAAGGGCTGACGACTCCAGGGGCCGACTGATGGAGGCGGAGCAGGTGGGGCCAGAGGCGGAGATGGAGAGCTGAAGGTGGCATAGCTGATGCAGCATGGGTGAATGGAGGAAGCAGTAGAAGGATGGAGGGTGGGTGGGAACGAATGAAATCCTGGCAGGCAGGTAGTTCATGACAGGTAGATAATTCAGTATCAAAATCAATTAAGTCCCCAGAGTCCTGCTGAAGCTCACCCTCAGCGGTGGTGCAGTGGGCGGGGCTTTCCATAGCCCTCTCGCTCCACATTGATTCCCAACTTTGCGGGTGCTGTAGCCGGCTCTCACACCTGATCGGCTCTGGCACCTGGATGTGACAGACTCTGGCTTCAGGGCACTCCTCGGCTCTGTCGCTCCACTAGGTGATGGCTCGTTGGTTGAGCTGGGCTCGGGCTCTGGCTCCGCAAATCAGGGTGTGAGTTGGCTGAGCTCTGGGTCTGGAGTGGGGCTGGTGTCATCCTTCACGGTCTGTGAAGATCTGCTGGACATCAGCACCCACTCTATATAGGTGGCGAGGCTCTCCCGAGTCAGCCACAGACAGCTGCGCTTTAGGGGTGGTGTTAAGTCCAGCTCAATAGAAAGTACAGAGGCAGCTGTCCGGGTAGTGTGTCATGGGGACAAGAAACACAAAGTCTTTGGTGTGGTCCTTCGAGAGAGTGATTCCCTGCTCCAGGAGGAGGATGAGGACAGACAGGTCGTTCATGGTGAGGGGGATGACAAAAAAAAAAAAAAAAAAAAAAAACCACTGATAGAAAACAAGAAACAAAATGCGGGGAAACATGCCACTAAACTTTTCTTGTATAGGTCTGGCTATCTGTCACGGTGCGTGTAGGAAGGCGCAACACAAAGTTGAAGCAAATGCAAACTCTTTAATAATAATAATAATAATCCACAGGCAGGGAAACTCACAAACAGGAATGGTAGGAACACACGAGGTAAACTTGTAGCCGGACACTGAACCAAGAACACAAACCAACTAATAAAGACAGGTTAACAAGACTTAGACAGGTGATGGGAATAACATAATGACAGGAACACCAAATATGGGCATATGGGAGAAACCAAGACAGACAGTCCAAGGGGTGTTACAGCCAAATCATGTTTCTATTTAAATCTAGTGGTCTATGGTCTGTTTTTGTTAGAGTTATATTTAGGGGTAGAGGACGGGTTATGAGACAAGATTTAAATAACGAAAAATATAAAATATTAAATATTAAATTTAAAATTATATTAAAAATAATAAACTTAACAAATAATGCCTTTTCAGTTTTTTTCTGTAGATTTTCTTACAGTGCAGGCCACACTCAAACGCCATTCCATGCTTGGGTCAAATACATAATTGTCACAGGACAGAAACTGCAAGTACATTTTCTGTCATAATAAACAACAACAATGCAGGAACAACCATATGTTTTCTCTGGGCAAAATTTGTCTTAGTGTGGATAAAAGGCCAAAACATTGAGAAAAAGATTATTTCTTTTTAAATGTATGTAGATTAATATGGATGCAGCCAAATATTTACATCAATAAAACAGTCATTCCTGTTACTATTACTTAATTACTATAGATGGGTGTAGGATATATGAGTACATGAGTAACAGTACTGAATGATCCATATGTGATATTATGTTGAAAAAAGTGTCTTGTGGAACTTTCCCTGTTTTTTTAGAGGGGGGAATGTGTTAGGGTAACAGGACTGAGTAAAAACCTGGGGACATGACTAAAATGTGTATTATATCTAAACTATTATACATTTATTTTGAAATAAATGTATTTAAATCACAGATGGTATATGAAGGTACATAAAAATGCTAAATAAAAATTATTTCTGAAGGATGCTAAAATGTAGTGTAAGACACTGGGGGCACACATAAATGCTATATTTTTAGTGTTTTAGGTAGTTTTTAATATATTTTTTAATTAAATATTTTAAATTTGCAGTCAGGTTAATGTGCAGGACACTTTGCTTAATAATAAAATGTAGTTTATAGTTAATCTTTTATGCATATTTGTACATGTTATGTCCTGGGGACAGAAATGGAACCCATTCAGTGGAATGGCCCTAATATTTTTTTCAGTGCCAGGTATTCAACAGTCAGACTGTTGTTTCACAGAAGAAAGAAATACATTCTTCAAAGGTCATCTTTGGTGTTGTTCAGAAGAAATAAATGCATTCAGGTTTCAAATGGCATGATGGTAGAATGTCTACTTGACGGAATCTCTTTCAAACGGCGTAGGCAGCATTCTAAATCTTTGTTTAAAACTTTTTTGTTGACACTGCTGAGTAATGTATTCAACAGGCTTACCGCGGTAGTCTGTGCTACTGGCCACATGTCCGGCCTGACACTGATTACATTAATTGTCATCACAAAAACAAATCTCAGCAAAAAATAAATGTCCTCTCTTCACACAGATATTTAGCTACTAAGACATAAACTGAACAAGTTTTATAAGCATTTGATGAACAGTAATGGAATAAAGGGTCCCTGAAAAAAGGGTGTGTCCACCGGCTGCTTTACGTCCTACAGTGCATCTCATCCTCATGGACTAAACCAGATTTGCCAGTTGAGATGTTTCCCTACTCTTCCAACAAGTTGAACAGCAATGAAGAGCAGTTTTTGGTCCAGCGAAAGTGGGTTTGTGCCCATAGGTGACAATGTTGTTGGGGATGTCTGGTAAGGACCTATTGTACCTTACAAGAGGCCTCCAACCCCACAGTCCAGCCTCTTTCAGCCTAATGTAGACAGTCTGAACACTGATGGACTGTGCTTTCATGGAGTAACCTGGCTGTTACTGTTGCTATCCTTTTTAGGAATATGGAAATGAAGCCTCAGAAAGCACTGAGGTTTTCCCCTGACTAGTGCAGGAAAAGATTAAAAATTTGGGAAAAACAGTGCCATCTGGTGGTCATTAAAAAATAAACCAGGCAAACGCATGTGGCAGCGGCAGTTTGTGAATAGTAGGCATATCGGTACATTTTTACCTTGTGGAGAAAGTCTGCACAGCCCTCACTGTCGTTTTACTTTTTTAAAGAAATAAAAATCATTTAGTTCGGCTGAAAAACAAAGTTGCTAAGTTCCTCCTGAAAAATAAATAAATAAATAAATAAATAAGCCAACCTAAGCTGGTTGGCCGGTTTTAGCATTTCATCCAGCCTGGTTTTAGCTGGTCAGGGCTGATTTTAGGCTGGTTTTAGAGGGGGTTTTGCCACTTCCTAAGCTGGTCTGGGCTGATTTTAGAGGGGGGGTTTGCCACTACCTCAGCTGGTCAGGCTGGGAAACCAGCAGGAACAACCAGCTAAAACCATCTTGACCAGCCTAGCCAGGCTGGGAGACCATCTTAAACCAGCCAGGGTTGCCAGGTCTGCATGACAAAAGTTGCCCATGCCATTCAAAAAATGCTGGATTATGTAATCAGATTTCAAAAAATTGTTATTGTATTACATAGCATTTTTAAATGCTCATAAATCAGATTTTAGTTACTTTTTTAATGGATTACATGATTACATATTATTCGTAAAATGGCAGTGAGTTATTTATCATTTATTGATTCTCCCTCATTTTTTTTTTTCATTTGAAGTTTCTTTTAAAAACCCTACTGTGTGTCATAACATTTAGCTTTAACGATATTTACAACATTAAATGGGCATGTAAATGTCAAGTAAATAAATTCGCGATCTGACCTATACTTTATACAAACTTGTCTGCAATGTTCAGACTTTATGCGCACCATGTTAGCAGGGGTTATTTAGGGACGCACAGGGGGATTTTCCATGTCCTCTATGTCTTATCCAAAAATCGCAAAAATATTCAATGTGGCCCCAAAGTGCTCTTACATTGGGCTCCCCTTTTTAGGTGAACAGAAGAGCTAATCAGGGGTGCCGCTAAGCGGGGAAAAGTTAGGACAATTCTAAGGGCCCACGCCCTTTAGGGGCCCCCAGAGATCTGCTTTGGTGTGGTAGGGGGGGGGCCCAACCTCATATTTTGTCATAGGGCCCAAAATTGCGAGCGGCGCCCCTGGAGCTAATAGTGAAAGTGAAAGTGACTTGTAGCCAAGTGTTGTTTCCCATACTCGGAATCTGTGCTCTGCATTTAATCCATCCAAGTGCACACATACACCAGAAGCAGATAGAGTCAAGCGGCTGAGTCATGCTGCTGCTTACAGCTTGTTGATAAGATTGCTTTAATCTCTCCACTTAAAAAATAAATAAATAAATCTCTCCCAACCCTTATGTCATCTTCTCAGTGAATAAAGTCACGTAGGAGAGTGCAGCCCAGGCATTGTTCAGTGAATCAATAGAACAGCAGGAGCCAAAGCAGTCCAAAAAAAAACACAAACAAGAGGCCCGACTGTTCAAAGCAGCTTTCCCTCAGATGAACCCAAACATGTTTATGACCAGTTGTGCTGCTCTATGATGAATATAACAGCATTTATTTTAAATACATTTTACTGCTACTTTTGATCAATTTCTTTCCAAATCAAAATAATAATAATAATAAAATCTTACTGACCTTTTTAACAGTTTGAACAAGCACTATAGAGGAACATTTGGAAAAAATAAGGAAACAGCACCCTGATTGAGTTTATTTAACCAATAATGTTAAACTTCTGTGCTGCTAACATTACCAAACAGCATTTCAAACCTGACTTTTGGGACAGATTTCCCGAACACTTCCCTATCTGCCGTTAGTCGGGCAAACGGATGCAATACATTAGAATGGAACAGGAGAAACTTATATAAATGAAGGAAACAAAAACAAAGTCAGTACAGAAAAATAAATAAAAGCAGTGTAATGCAATAAATAAAATGAGTGTCTAAATAAATTATAGTTTGTCTATAAATGGCAGACAGATCTATATGTGGAAGAAGTCAGAGTTGGAAACAACTCTGTTGGAAAAAAAATATTCTTTTTCCACAAATTATCTATGCAAATTGTATATTATCCAAGGTCATATTGTATTTTAGAATGTTTTGGAATATGTTTAATTTAATTTAATTTTAATTTAATTTATTGAAATTTTGTTTACATACTCCTTGAAAATATATTTTTTGCTATTTTTCAGAAATTGTTTTGATATAAATCAATAACCATTTTAACAATATTTCAAGTGTAATTTATGAGATTTTGTTGTATTTTGAATCCAATCTTTTCTTGTAAAAGACAAAGTTAATAATACTGATTTCAAAGTTAAGGATTTATGAGTTTGAATATACATTGAACCAAACATTATCATAACACCTTAGTCGATCAATATACTTTATTTTTGACAAAACATCCCATGTATCAGTCATGACTGCACATTTTCTGTCGTGACAGTTATGTTTTAGTACCTACTTTCAGTAGTGACATGAAAATGTTGGACACCATTAAAGTTTAATGGTTTGCAAAGAAAAGAAAAGGTGTTTAAAAAAAAATAGAAATAAATGGAAAATTATTTCCCAACTGAAAGAACCCAATAAATGATTTGATATACACTATATTGCCAAAAGTGTTCGCTCACCCATCCAAATAATCGAAATCAGGTGTTCCAATCACTTCCATGGCCACAGGTGTATAAAATCAAGCACCTAGGCATGCAGACTGTTTTCACAAACATTTGTGAAAGAATGGGTCACTCTCAGCAGCTAAGTGAATTCCAGCGTAGAACTGTGATAGGATGCCACCTGTGCAACAAGTCCAGTCGTGAAATTTCCTCGCTCCTAAATATTCCAAAGTCACTGTCAGCTGTATTATAAGAAAGTGGAAGCATTTGGGAACGACAGCAACTCAGCCACGAAAACTGATGGAGCGGGGTCAGCGGATACTGAGGCGCATAGTGTGAAGAGGTCACCAACTTTCTGTAGAGTCAATCACTACAGACCTCCAAACTTCATGTGACCTTCAGATTAGCTCAAGAACAGTGTGCAGAGAGTTTCATGGAATGGGTTTCCATGGCCATACATCAAGTGCACTGCAAAGCGTCGGATGCAGTGGTGTAAAGCATGCCGCCACTGGACTCTAGAGCAGTGGAGACACGTTCTCTGGAGTGACGAATTGCTCTTCTCCATTTGGCAATCTGATGGACGAGTCTGGGTTTGGCGGTTGCCAGGTTTCGTGGAGGAGGGATTATGGTGTGAGGTTGTTTTTCAGGAGCTGGGCATGGCCCCTTAATTCCAGTGAAAGGAACTCTGAATGCTTCAGCATACCAAGGCCATTTTGGACAATTCCATGCTCCCAACTTTGTGGGAGCAGTTTGGAGCTGCCCCCTTCCTCTTCCAACTTGACTGTGCACCAGTACACAAAGCAAGGTCCATAAAGACATGGATGACAAAGTCTGGTGTGGATGAACTTGACTGGCCTGCACAGAGTCCTGACCTCAACCTGATAGAACACCTTTGGGATGAATTAGAGCGGAGACTGAGAGCCAGGCCTTCTCATCCAACATCAGTGTGTGACCTCACAAATGCACTTCTGGAAGGGTGGTCAAAAATTCCCATAAACACACTCCTAAACCTTGTGGACAGCCTTCCCAGAAGAGTTGAAGCTTTTATAGCTGCAAAGGGTGGACCAACGTCCTATTGTACCCTATGGATTAGGAATAGGATGTCACTCAAGTTCATATGCGAGTCAAGGCAAATACTTTTGGCAGTATAGTGTACAGTATATTAATCTTACTGATATTGTAAATATTATTGTCGGTTTCAATAGATAATAGAAGGATTTTAGTCAACATCTTGGATTTAAATACTTGTTTATACTTTTTAGATGTGGTTTTGGTTGTGGGACAGGAGCATTCTTTAAAACATTACTCAGCATGTAAAATAATGAATACATATGAAATAAAGTGTACTTTTGGGCACTTTTGTCATTTTCAACAAAACATTTATTGCCTTTCATGTCACAATGACACAACAACAAAAAAAGACAGTACAGGTATGTGTTAATTTGCATGTTTCAACAGGATAAACATATGCTTTTGTATTTGTATTGCTACAGCAATTAAAAATTGAACAATAAAACAAAGCCATGACTAGTATGAATATGAAATACTGTTTTACACATGAACAAAACTAAACTACAGGAAAACACTATTATGGATTACAAACATTCACAATTTTTGATAATCACTTACAGTGCAACTTATTATTTCAGTTTTAACTGAAAACAAGTAAAACTTTCGAACCATCAAACTTTTTTGATTTACTTCTCTATATAGAGTATGTAACACCATCCTTACTCATCACTGTGATTACAAATGCATTTGCTATTAAAAATACATACCCATTAAGGTGACAGCACTGAGGTAATACAGAATCTGAAACATGTGAACTTATGAATAACACTAGATGAACACATAACAGTCCTGACAGCTTCAAATATCTTGATTCGGTCTAAATTTAAACAATAAATATATCATATTCAAATGAGGTCATCATACGGTTTCACATCAGCGGGTACAGTACACTGTACTGTAATATAGTCTGAATAATGTGCTTATACATAAATAATACAATTGTTGTATGATTGTTCATCATCACATTACATTCAAAACTGATTGCTTAACGTTTTAGAAGGACGGCTTAAAAGGTATGACTTTGTGCTTTTTATGTTTTAAAAGGATGGTTTTCCAAGTAAGGAAAATCTGCAGCAGGTCTACTTAAAAAAATAACAAACTGAACGGATGATAATGGCAAGAAGTGACGGCCTCCTCAGGATCTTGGACAAGCAGTAAACTCTATATACTCGGCATTCTAGAGAACAGAAAAAGAATGTAATGAAAGCACACTTCCGCACTGTAAATGCAAAAACGCAATGTTCATTGTGCAAAATGCAGCTTGCAGTCACATTGTGTATTATTATTTGAAATCCAAGTTTAACAACTGTCCAATATTTTTAAGGAAACATTCATACAAGTTGTCATGTTCTGTCCATGCCAATCTCTCTGAAATATTAATGCATCAAAATTACAGCTTACTCACAGTTCTTTCATTTCTCAAAATATGAATATAAAAATGGTCAAACACTGTCCAATAACAGCACAGCTCAGTTTAAACTACGACTGCACCTAAACAGTTAAACATCAAGTGTGCTGAATGTTATACAGCTCAACACAATTTACCTCCTCCTCATTCTCCTCAAATACTGGCTGCAAGAAAAAGATGAGGGATTTTTTGTTAATTTAAAGCTGTTGATTTTTCTTCACTTCACTTACACACCAATCATGCCACAAAGACTGAAGATGTCATGAGCACATTCTTTTGCATGGGTTAAAGGAGAATCCACTTCCAGAACAAAAATGTACAGATAATTTACTCACCCTCTTGTCATCCATGTCTTTCTTTCTTCAGTCGATAAGAAATTATGTTTCTTGAGGAAAACATTTGAGGAATTATCTCCATATAATGGATTTTAATGGTGCCCCCAAGTTTGATCTTCCAAAATGCAGTTTAAATACAACTTTAAATGTCTCTAATGATCCCAGGCGATGAAGAAGGGTCTTATCTAGCAAAATGATCTGCCATTTTCAAAACAAATTGACAATTTATATACTTTTAACCTCAAACTTTCATCAGACATCTGTTCATCTGTTCATCAGACATCTACCTCAGTTTTTTGGGGGTTCAATACTGCCGTCTCATTTTCTTATTCAACGACAAAATCATCCTACATCGCTGTTTGTAAAGTATGTTTGATCTACTTTGCATGTTCACATTGTAAACACTGGGTCGGTACTTCTGCAGCGAGAACGATTTTGAAGTTGGGGAAGAAAATGAGATGGGAGTTTTTCAACATGCCTATACAGTGCCTTGCAAAAGTATTCACACCCCTTCATTTTTTTTCACATTTTGTTTTGTTGCAGCATTACGTTAAACTGCTTTAAATTAGTTATTCCCCACATCAATTTACACTCCATACACCATAATAATGACAAAGCAAAAAACAAATTTGCTAATTTTACAAATTTATTAAAAATAAAACACTGAAATGTGTACATTGCATAAGTAACTCAGTACATAGTTGAAGCACCTTTACAGCCTCAAGTCTTTTTGGGTATGATGTGACAAGCTTTGCACATCTGCATTTGCAATTATCTGCCATTCTTTGCCTCACCTTTTCACCTCTCAAGCTCTGTCAGCTTGGATGGGGGCTGGTAGACATTTTCTAGAGTCCTAGCTGTTCCAATCGTCTTCCATTATTGATAATGGAGGCTACATGCTTCTGTGAACCTTCAATGCAGCAGATTTTTTTTCTGAACTCTTGCCTAGATCATTGCCTTAACGCAAGATTGTCACTGAGCTCTACAGGCAGTTATCTTGACCTCAGGACTTGCTCTAATATGCATTTTCAGCTGTTAGACCTTTTCTGAGAGGTGTGTGCCTTTCTAAATCATACTCATTCAAATTAATTTGCCACAGTTTAACTCCACTCGAAGTGTAGTAACACCTAGAAGCAATATGAATGCTCCTGAGCTAAATTTTGAGCGTCCCAGAATGTATGAACACTTATGCAACGGGATCTTTTCATTTTTATTTCTAATAAATTTCCAAAGTTGTTACAAACCTGTTTTGTGCTTTGTCACTATGGTGTATGAGATGTAGATTGATGTGTGTGTGTGTGGGGGGGGGGGGGTAATTTAAAGCAGTTTAATATAATGCTGCAACAAAACAAAATGTAAAAAAAATTATGAATACTTTTGCAAGGCACTGTAGTTTATGCAGACTTAGACATTAGCATTTGAGGTTAAAAAGTACAAACAATTTCAATTTGTTTAGAACATGACTGATCGTTTTGCTAGATAAGACACTTCTTCCTTGGCTGGGATCGTTTAGAGCCATTTGAATCTGCTTTTAAGCTGCATTTTGGACGTTCAAACTTAGGGGCACCATTTACATCCATTATATAGAGATAATTCCTGAAGAATTTTTTCCTCAAGAAACAATTTCTTATCGACTGAAGAAAGAAAGTCACAAACATCTTGGATGACAAGGGGGTGAGTAAATTTTTGTTCTGGAAGTGGACTTCTCCTTTGTGGACATCACAGCGGTGGATGTTTCAGTCACAAAACAGGACTCATTGTGTGTATATAAAAGTAACCTCAAGATGCCTTTCAAAGCTATTAATTACTGTATGCCAGAACCGATCAGATCAGAGAAGATCAACTCACAACCCTTCCACTGAGACATGCACTTCCACATAACTTTGTAGCATGCACATTTTAAACAGTATATACTGCGTGTGTGTGTGTGTGTGTGTGTAGTGACAGCGAGATTTTTTCACATGATATGAGATAAATATATTTTCATTTTACTCCGAGTAAAATGATTTAAACTGTTTTTACCTTATTACCCTCATCTGTCTGATGCTGAAAAGCGAAGAGTATTAGTTAACAGATAAATTATAAAAATAAGTAAATAAATAAAATTAATGTTAGTTTTTATTGTGAAACAAAATGTTTATGTTTAGAATACTTAATATGTCTTATCTAATTAAGATTTTTTTTAATGAAATTTAAGAGCTTTCTGACTCTGCATAGAGAGTAGTGCAACTGACATGTTCAAGGCCCAGAAAGTACATTGGTTAAACAGTCAACTCTGACTGACTTACAACCCGGATGCGCTGTGCCTTGTTTTAAATCAGAGGAACGCATTATGCATTATAGAGGAATACTTTATTGTTGAATAAAGTTTTTTGTTTTTGCTCACAAAATGTATTCTCGTAGCTTCATAACTTATCACTGATGTCACATGGACTATTTTAACAATGGACAATTTTAATATCTTTCTCTGCCTTAAACGTGGTAGTTGCATTGGTGTCTTTGCAGGATCAGAAAGCTCTTGGATTTCATCAAACATATAATTTGTGTTCCAAAGATGAACAAAGGTCTTACAGGTTTGGAATGACATGAGGATGAGTAATTAATGACAGGATTTTCATTTTTGGGTGAACTAATTCTTTTAATATTTATCAGTCTGTGGAACAAAATAATTTTTTGGAGTTGACATGCATAACTTACTGTAAGTAATGTACATGCTATAAAACAAATTAATAATTCAAAGAGCATATTTCTTATGCACGCAGCTTTAACGGAATACATGCACTTCTAAAACTTCATGTCATACCACATTTAAAATAATAAAACACTCAATGCAAACATTTAAAAATACACATAATGTATGAAAAGTTTAAATAGAAGTTACAATTTTGACAGTTTAAATTTTAATGACATAAATACAAAAATGCCATGGGGTGTAACAATCAAGAAAAAGGTAATAACTAAGTATTTTTTTTAATGTATTTTTTTAATTTGTAATTTAATGTAAAAAAGAATACACATATTGACGCTTGATCAGGACCCCTTGGTGTCGCTTTTTGACACTCAAGGTACCCTTTTAGCATAATTTTTTAACACACAGGATACCCTTTTAGAGTCACTTTTCAATGTACAGCCCAACATACATGCAGTAGTGGCAATTACCCAATATATAATTTGATCATGGTAAAATTCCTAATGCCTTTCGCATAGGCATATTTAAGCCAAGGGTTTCCTTATTTAAAGCAATGGAGGACCCTGCACAATGAAAAATTATGCTAAGGTCCTGAACAAGCAACAATATGTGACGAGTTGGGAGTGAGAATGTGTTGACATTAGAGATGTTCCGATACCCTTTTTTCCTCCCCGATACCGATACCTGGGCTCGGGGTCTCTGCCGATACCGAGTACTAATCCGATACCTGGGTGTGTAATTGTATACAGCTGTAGATAATACTAATAAATTATTTTATGGTGTGCTTCAGACTTATCCCTTAATAAAACAAACATACAGTGATATATACAGTGAACTAGAGTATTTTTATTATCTGACATACATTTGACCATAATATTTTTTATATAGTTAGAATTACTAATCTGGTTTTCTGATGTACATCAGCGCTGTTCATAACAGAGAATTTTGGGCTCAATTTGAAAGATTCTCACTAGATCTTGCAGCAACCTTATTCATTGAGCAGCATTTTCACTGGCTTCTCACTGGATCTCGCAGCAGTAACAGTGTCGCAAAATCAACATTGGCTCCCGAATAAAACTGTTCGGGGTTCGTGCAACCAAAGGTTTGCGTTGCGGTCTAAGCTGATAAACGGTCAGCGCTGAGCAGCTCAAACGTAACGTGTTAGTTTCCCTTTCATTTCGCGTGCCGTTTTATGTTTCTTATCTGAAACAGAAATGGCAGTGCTTATGAGTTGAACAACGCGGTGGTCGCGCCAGAGGAGAATAAATGGTCACAGTCTGGAGCCCTGTAATATTACCGCAAGTGTCACGCGCGCTTCAGTACAAGTAGTAAACAAAACCACGCGCCTTTACCATTCATTAACACAGATACACAGAATTCATATTTTGAATTTTTGTCGGTTTGCGGCTTAATATTAGTCCATATCACGATTTGATGTCGCTGTTTTACTGTCTGGTTGGTCCAGTCTGAGATACTGCCCAACAGGGGACATACTGCTAGCACGTTTGTATTTCTTCTTCTAAACAGTGGTTGCTTGTGGCAACACAGCACTACTCCCTGTGTTTGCATTCTGAGCAGCGAAGAAGAACTGGCTTCCGATTTGCTGGCGGGATTAGATAATGGAATCGGATCGGTACCTGGGTTCAAGTACTCGCCGATTCCGATGCTAGATTTTTTAGTGGTATCGGCGACATTTCCGATAATAGTATCGGAATCGGAACAACCCTAGTTGACGTAGTACATGTCAGTTACATGTCCTGCATGTTTGACAATATATTAGTTACTTGATGTTCCATACCTGAGTTTGGTATAGAGTAGCCTGCTTTAAGAACTCAACAGCTTCCTTACATCCAGTGGTTCTTGCCTAAAGATGAAAACAGAAGACTTTATTAGTGCACTACATACATTCATGCAGCCATTCATACAGCTATATAAATGAAAATGTCACTGAATGCATTAATTGTTTGGTTATAATTCTTTATTCCATTAAAAATCTTCATTAACTTACCACTTCAATGGGGGTCTGTCCATCATAACTGGACACGGTCATATCAACCCCAGCCAACTGCCAAATCTCCAATCCTTCCAAGTCACCACTCGCTGCAAGACTGTAAAACACACATTAAAATCTCTAAATTTCCAATCATGAACACAGAAAGTCTCTAAACTGAAGACGACCAGTTTTGGCATGTGTTCAATACATTATGTTATTATACATTCATGTTAATGTGCCATTTGCAAATCCACTCACAAATATAATAAAATTAAAGGGGTCATATGATGCGGTTTCTTGTTTACCTTAGTCTTTGAAGTGTTACAAGCTGTTTGTACGTAGATAAGATCTGTAAAGTTGCAAAGCTTAAAATCTCAAAACCAAAGATATATTTTTTATAAAGCCACACCTCCCTAAAAATGCTCGTTCAAGCACACCCCCACTTGTCCACGTCACAGGGTGAGTAGATTAGCACAACACCGCCCATATGTATATGAAAATAAAGAAGGTATAACTTTTACCAGCTGTAGTATTGTTGCAGCCACCATCTTGTGGAGACACAGTGTGTTCCATTGTGAAAGTGACAGTACTTTCAGTGGTTAAGTTATATTTACAACACTATTCCGGAACAGTACAATGCAAATATTTGAGTGGGTGATGCGCATTTCACAGAGGACTGTTTCCTGAACCTGGGAGAGCATCTTACAATGCCAGCTGTGCACAAAGGGTTAAGGCTATAAAGTGGGGCAATTCCAATGTTGCAAGGACAGTCTGTGCTTCTGACTGATGGCCTGTAAGTACGTTTTCATATTTAAAGAATTCAGTACTGACTATTCAAACACGAGTATTGAGCAGTGTAGAGTAGGGCTTGTTGTTTCTCGTTCTACGATTGCAAATGCAGACATGGTGTTATGTTTTCGCGGCGCAACACAATGCAAAAGACAGTATGAGTTATTATAATCAGTAGTTATGTTATGTCCCCACTGGATGCAACAAATGCCTTGTTTATAATGGGTTTTATTGTTTCTGTCTCGTCACATAGAGAAACTGCATGGCAAGGGATGTTACATTTCTGTTAATGTTGAGGTATTCGGCCAATCACAACGCACCAGATAGCTGGCCAATCAGAGAACATCTCGGTTTCCATCAACGATGAGTTTTGTAAAAATCAGAAAGACGGGGCAGAGAGGAGCAACAATAATGTACAGTATGTGGAAAATAATGTTTTTTTAACCTCAAACTGCATAAACACATTTCATTACAACAAATACACAAAATAATGTTTTTTTAGCAACATAATATGACGCCTTTAATAATAATAATATTTAAAAAATATTTATTTGTGCTATTGATGAGACCTGCACAATTCCATTCCAGCATTCTCCATTTCTTCCCGGGAAAAATGAGCTCCAGTCTTCCTTAGCAGTTTCACAACCTCCTTATGCCTACAAACATGGAAAAGTTACATATACAGTCTTATATGTCCTACTTTGTTGAACTGACTTCATGTTTCATGGAAAAAAGTCATATTGTTTTCAAATGGAGGGTAAGTAAATGCTATCCTAACTGTGAATGATTATATGGTGAGTTTGCATTTAGCATTGTTTTTTTCCCCTGCTGTCCAAAACTCTGCCAGTACAGACTTTTTGTGTCACAACCCATCAGTTGAAAACCACTGGTGTAGTTCATTTTAAAGACTGACTGTATAAATTACACAGCAAACAGTTACATCAAAACTTCGAATTTATGTCAATTAGTTCTTGGGGGTTCAAAAAGTATTTGCATACTTAAATCAGTCTTACCTGAAGCGAACAGCATTGCGAAGAGGTGTATCACCAAAGCGATCTCTGGCATAGACGGTGGCCCCTTTACCTAGAAGATACTCCGCCACTTTCAGATGCCCCTCACATGCGGCAATGTGAAGGGGAGTGCGGCCATCATAATCTGCACTGCTCAAGTCAGTGCCCTATTTAGAATAAATAAATCATGTTCTGTATCTTGTTTAGCTTGACTGTATTTGCTATTGCAAAACATGTTAATAATAATGTCAGCTTTGTACTGTTAATGCAAGCTAATGTTCAAATCCTGAGGAAGATTTAGATGACACCGTGACTTGCTTATTTAACCTTTCTTTACCAAGAAAGACATTCAGTCTCTAAAAAATGGTTGTCTGAACAGGTATCAATTTCTTACCATTTCCCTTATTGCCTCTAAAGCCTCAGTGTCTCCAATCTTAGCAGCAACACAGACCAGAGTAGGCGTTAGTGCATCTCGTATGGCTTCAAGCTCCTGTGGAAAATAATATTATGTAGTAATATTATAGTTAATCACAGCCTCTGCATCTAAAAATAGATGATTGAGCCAAAAATGAAAAAATTCTGTCATCACTCTTATACCTCACCCTCAAGTTGTTCCAAACCTGAATGCGTTTCTTTCTTCTATTGAACACACACACAAAAGATATTTTGAAGAATGTTCACCAAGCAGTTTCTGGTCCCATTAACTTCCATAGTATTTTTTTCCCATACTATGTCAATGGGGACTATCAACTGTTTGGTAACTGGTAACCAACATTCTTTAAACTATCTTCTTTTGTGTTCAACAGAAGAAAGAATTAGGTTAGGAACAGCTGTTTTTTTTGGGGGGGGGAGAACTATCTCTTTACTAATCTTTATGAATAAATCTTGAATTATTTGCACACACAGTCTGCATTGTTTTAGCATCTAAATTACTAAATTAATTATGATAACGAGGTTACAGTACACACACAAATTGCTTTATTTCTGCATGAATCAGCCATTTTGAACATTCTGGCCATCTTATTGTCATATTTTTTTAATAATTTCATATTTCAATTTTCTAAATGTTATTTTTACAACAACATAGTATCTTACTATACTACTTGAAGTGCTTAAATACCAAGTGTTTAAAGTGCAAAAGAATGTGGAGATTACATTACCTCTTTACAGCTAATGCTGAGGGCCTTGGCGATGACCTGAATAAAGCGACTGTCGCTGAGAGAAAGCTTTGCTCCACCAAGGTCGGCCACCATCTCACCACGCAGATTGCGACTCAACATCTTAAGACAAATAATAACTTTGGTTAATAACTTATTTAAAACAAGTCAAAATGTCTTCCAGGTCTTCAAAAAAAAACTTATTAAGAATAAGGTAAAATAAATAGTGGTAGTAGTAGTAACAACAAAACTGCTTTACTGCTTATTAATACTTGAAAAACATTTAATGTGGTACAACTAACATCACACACACACACACAAAACAGCATCTAAAAATATTGACCTTTTTTATGACAATGCAAAATTAGTTCCGGTTGTAATCTGTTAAGTGGCGCAAGTCTCCAGTTAATTAACTAATTAATTAAATTGGCTTAAAAAATACCTTGACAATTTGAAATAATTTTAGCACCATTTACTTACAATTTTTAAACATTTCTTAAAAATCTTATCAGCTAGATTTTAATATAGTTTTTCCTCTTGTATATCAAATGTGGTTTCAGTTTAATTTTAAGAGACATTTTTGCATACCTTTTTCTTCTCTTCTGTAGTGAGGTTTTGTTTTGCCAGCACATAGGAGAGTTTTGAAAGCGCAGCTTCTGGGGTCATATCACATCCAGCAACCAAACCAGCATCACTCAGAGCCTGAGAGAGAATATTAAAGGATTACACACTCCTAGAAACACCCACAAGTCCCAAACAAACATCCGTACCTGGCCAGTGGCGTATGAGGTAGTGACCGAGCCCCTGAGACACTGAGTGCAGTTGATCATAATGAGTCCTCTCTCGGTCGCTTTACGGATCTCATCCAGCAGATCAGCTCGGTTGTCTGGGGCGTTACCGCTGCCGTACGTCTCCAGTACAATCCCGTCCATAGGAGGCTGCAAGAAGGCCCTGACCTGATGAGAGAGTAGATATAATAATGCTGAATGAAGAAATTTGCCAATAATATGTGGCAAATAAAGGCAGACATTACCACACAGCCTTACAGTATCAGCAGTGATTCCTGGGAAGAGTCGCAGGAGACCCACATTACGGTTCATCTGTGTGTTAACAGTGAATTTGGCGGTTGTATTGGCTCGCCACACAGTATCCCAGTTAACTGAAGAGAAAGAAATTAAGCTTAATACTCAATGACATGTCTGAATAAAACTAATAACACAGCAGTATCACTAAGGGAGGTTACATCAAAATTTCAGGTGTCCGGCAATATGACACAATATAGTTCAACTATGCTTCAACAAGTCTTTTTTTTTTTCTTGAAAATGTGTGTATAGTTATTGCATGTGCAGTTTTTATATTAATTATATTTCATGTATGCAGGTCGAAGTATCATCATTTATTCTAATAAAACTTTCATATGTTCAATTTAATAGACTCAAATAGGACTAAAACTGTAAATGGCAGAACTGAAATCACTTTTGATGTCAACTTCAGCATTGGCTAATGGCGGCAGGTTTGGTGAGGTAAATGCGTTAAAACTTCCAGCGTCCACTTTGGTGACACGATTGCCCCTGTACAGCTTATGATGAAAATAGAGGCAAACCTGTAAAGAAAGAAAGAAATTCAGTCACTTTAAACAGTTTTATGATCATTTCTTTATTATAATTATTCTTTATTTATTTAATTATTGTTGCGTTCTGTGCTCTGTTCCGTCTCTGAGGGCATGCAGAGGAACAGTGCAAGTTCTCTTTCGCTCTTTTAAAAACATGAATAAATCTATTAAACTTTAATAAATCAAGCACATCCTACAGCCATTTTGCGAGTCATGTTACATGATTTTATTGATTTGCCTGTTAAGTTTGGGCTTTCATGGAGGAGCGAAAGTGGATTGCTGGAAAGGGGGTGGAATGCACAATAATCGCTTTATTTTACTTTATTTAATCGTTGAAGGCCGAAAATTAAACTGTGTTTCAATATATAATGACATATTTTTCTGTTTTTATTAAGTATATGTTTAATACATTTAGCCATTTTTGTATGAATTGTATTACTGATTATTAAGAAAATACTTATTTTGTATTTGTTCGGAGGGGGTGTATTAATTTATGCTGTGCACTGTATATACAGTATCTCACAAAAGTACGTACACCCCTCACATTTCAGCGACCATTTTAGTATATCTTCTCGAGGGTACAATACTATAAAAATAAAACTTGGATATATTTTAGAGTAGTCAATGTGCAGCTTGTATAGCAATATAGATTTAGTGTGCCCTGAAAATTACGCAACATACAGCCATTATTGTCAAAATAGCTGGCAACAAAAGTGAGTACACCCTAAGTGAACTTGTCCAAAGTGTCAATATTTTGTTATCTGGCACTGCCTTAATCATCCTGGGCATGGAATTGACCAGAGCTGCACAGGTTGTTGCTGGGATCCTCTTCCACTCTTTTATAATGACATCTCAGAGCTGCTGGATGCTAGACACATGGTGCTTCTCCACTTTACGCTTGAGGATGCCCAACAGGTGCTTAATAGGATTCAGGTCTGAAGACATACTTGACCACCCTATCACCTTCAGCAAGGCAGTTGTCATCATGGTGGTGTGTTTGGGGACGTTATCATGTTGGAAAACTGCCGTTCGTTCTAGTTTCTGGAGGAATGGCATCATGTTCTGCTTCAGAATGTACAGTACATAATGGAATCCCTCAATGAACTGCAGCTCCCCAGTACCAGCAGCACTCATGCAGCCCCAGATCATGATGCTACCACCACCATGCTTGACTGTAGGCAAGACACAATTTTCTTGGTACTCCTCACCAGGGCATCACCAAACATGCTGGACACCATCTGAGCCAAACAAGTTTATCTTATTGTATCATCAGACCACAGGACATGGTTCCAGTAATTTATGCTCTTGGACGGGTTGTCTTCAGCAAACTGTTTGTGGGCTTTCTTGTGAGCCAGCTTCAGAAGAGTCTTCCTTCTGGGACGACGCCTATGCAAACCGACTTGTTGCAGTGTGCGGCGTATGGTCTGAGCACTGACAAGCTGACCTTATATATCTGCAACCTTTAAAGCAATGCTGGCAGCACTCATGCATCTGTTTTTTGAAGCTAGGTTCTGCACCTGATGCAGAATGAAAGGCTCAACTTCGTTGATCGACCATTGCAAGGGCTGTTCCGAATGGAACCCATCTTGCAAAACCTCTGTATGACCCTGACCACTGTAGTGTAACTCAGTTTCAGGGTGTAACTAAACCTCTAATAGCCTTGGCCATCTTTGTGGGAAGCAACAATTATAATTCTTAAATCCTCAGAGATAATACAAGATACACAACTTTGTATGGTCCTGTCAAGCAGACAAAAACATAAACATGATGAATAGGACATGTGGCTTTGCATGGTTAAACAACATACTGCTGTTATCACTTAGGGTGTACTCACTTTTGTTGCCAGCTATTTTGACAATAATGGCTGTATGTTGAGTTATTTTCAAAAGACAGTAAATGTATACTTCTATACAAGCTGCTCATTGACTATTCTAAAATACAGTATAAAGTATAAAACTAATTGATAAATATGTGATGATATCTTTCCTTTGTAGGCAAATGCAGTATGTGCATCTCTCACAGAAAACAAAAAAAAAATCTCACCTCTGGGATGACAAACTGTCCTGCTATCAACAGCGCCCCCAAGAGGTTGTCTCTTCCATCATTCCTCATCTCATAGATGGGCACCTGCCATATACAAGATGGTTGTTGTGAACATGACAGCTTTTTTTTCATGGACACAAGTTTAAATGGTAAATAACATAAAATGTTAAATGGAAGAAACAATTTACTTAGTATACAGTACGTCGTTTCCTCAATAAAATCCTCAATTTGTGTTCCATGAAAGAAAGAAGTGTGTGAATGATTTTAGGGTCTCTTTAAAAAGTGTTACCTGTGATCCGGTGAGGATGACAGGCTTTCCCAGGTTCTCACACATGAAGGATAAGGCAGAGGCGGTGTAAGCCATTGTGTCTGTTCCATGCAGGATGACAAAACCATCATATTGCTCGTAGTGTTTCTGTCAATATGAGAGAAAATTTTTATTTGAAAACAGCTACAGACAAAATTGTTAACCTGTTTATGGAACTATCCTCAAGAAATTTGAAGATTCCCATTTCGTAAATATCATTATCAAATAGCTAATCATGAGTTCTACTGACAAGTCCTTATATTCAGTTGTGCCCAACTCAGGGCTTGACAGTGCAACAGTACGGCTGTGAAACACCAATGAAACTGACCCGAGCAAAGCTCATGAATAGTTGTATAATACTATCAAACTCCACACAGCTTCCCACAGCAAACTTTAAAACATAAAGGTGTTTAAAAAAGAAGCACCTCAATGTCTTTTCCAATAGTAGCCCAGTCATCTGTGGTCATATTGCAGGAGTCGAGGAGGGGTGAATACTCTATAACGGTATATACAATCCTCTTATTCTGTTTGGACAGTCTAGGGTAGGAAAAATAGAGAGAACATGTTTTAAAAAGCATCAAATTTTAATGTTAATGTGCAAGTCACCCAAACACTGAAAACAAGCTCTAAAAATAAACCAGCGAAGGCCAAACATGAGTTAGTTTATTATTTATTGACAGCGAGAGTAAATGGATGAGTAAATGTTATGAAGCAGCAGACTTCAGACTTTGCTCATCGTTTTAGGGGCAGCTCATGGCCTTGCTGTATTAAAGATGGCAACACTGGGGGATTTTCCACATTTAGGAATCAAGAGTGAGCAGATTAGCATGACTGGACTGGTCTTAAATAAAAATGGGCAGCTTACCCTAGAGCCACATACATATGCATGTGGCCTGGTGCTGTTAAATTTGGCAACCTTTGTTTGGCACTACTGAGCTAATAGTACAGCCGTATATACTACACACAGCCGTTGTTCACTGACGAGCTGCGCACATTCACACTGATAATGAACATTGATTTGCGCAGCTCGTCTGTAAACAACGGCTGTGTGTAGTATATACGGCTCAACGTGAAATCACGCACCTGATGGCATTTACCGCTGATTACAGAACCGGCTTTACTGACAAAACGCGCAAGCATGATCGGCCGATAAGGATCGGTGCATCCCTAATAGAAAGTATATAAATTGTAATTAAAAAAATAAATCTATCGTTTCGCTAGATCAGTACCTTCTTTCTCACCTGAGATCATTTACAACCACATTTGGAAGCCGCATTTAAAGAGATTTTTTTAAGTTCAAATTCAGGGCACCATAGAAGTCCACTATATGGAGAAAAATCTTGAAATATTTTCCTCAAAAAATGACATGAACATCTTGGATGACAAGGGTGTGAGTACATAATCTGTCTTTTTTTTTTCTGGAAGTGAACTTCTCTCATGTGCACAACCATAACACATAGCCAGTACAGCACATATTATGTTTGAAAGCAAAATAAAGTCCCAAAATAAAACTGACTTGCTTGCTCCTTTCTATTACTGGGACATTATTAGATACCTTTAATCCACCCAACTGTAAAATATAAGCTGTTGTATATGCAGCATTTCAAATACAGTTTGCTTATATAAAATTGTCCTGTAAAGTTATAAAACCCGTTGAACAATATTTATTGTGGAAAGTTAATTGTGATTCTTAGACATAAAACTATGTCATGTTAAAATTGTTAATAGACCAAACATTTCAAATGGGTGAACAGGAGAAAATTTGTCAAATGTTATGTTTTTCAGTATTGTAATCGTGTTATGCACCACTTGGAGTGAGTCATATCAAAATGTTAACTAAATATTTATTGCAATAAATTAATATTATTTTAATGTATATTTATTGTATTATAATGATATTATGGTTAGAATAGGCTTTAAATAATGCCACAGTAAATTACACCAGTAAATTGGAATGAAGTTGGTGTCAGTCGACACAGAAAGCAGCAGCACAGTTTAACCTTCCATTGATCATTTGTCATTCTCATATTTTAAAACATATCGTATAGCCATAACCACTTGAGACTAACTGGCAAATATATAACACAAATCATGCCAAGATGTTCAAGTACATATACATCCCACAAGGGCAAACATTATGCTTCCAGTACTACACCACCTATGAAATAGAGGATCATCTGAGCAAGTGGGCTTCCTGTCAAAATAACACATATTTGTATGGTCTATAACATTTTAAGATGTGTAAAAAATAAAGAGACAGTATCCTACCAGACATTTTTTTTTTAAAAAGAATCCCTTCTTTTTTATATGTATTTTAGCCCTTTTTAATTTGAGTCTTCAAATGAGGGTGAGTAAATAATGACTGAACTTTCATTTTAGGAAAGTTTCCTATAGTATCAAACCTGTATTTTGTAGACAATTAGCTAAACACAGCTAGTGTCTGGATCTATGAATAGGATAACACCTTCACAAACTTCTAACCTGATAACATGTTTGTGTGCACAAGTGTGGGAACCTACGGCAGCACCAGTGTGTTCTCCGGAGGCTTGTAGTAGTCATACAGTCTGGTCTGTTGTGCATACAGCTCATCATGCAGAATGGGGAGTTTTCGTAGAGTTTCAACAAGAGTATTTGGTTCTGGAGACAGAACTGCAAATACAGAAGAAAAGTTAGTAAAACTGTTATGAACAAAAGGCAAATCTGATAACAAATGCACCAGTCATATACACACTGTAAACTGTCATTTTTGCAACCTTTAGGTTCTTTAAGGACAAAAAGATACCATCCTGAATATTTGATACTGTGTGTGTATACTTTAATAATACTGTATTTTGCACATTTTGATATTCCCTATTATAGGGTAGTATTAAAAAACTTTTGTAGCACAATATTAATAATTTATACCATGTTGTGATTAATTACTTTATAGATGAAATGTAACACAAAAAAATCTTGTGAAAAATATTGCATCATGCAGACCTGTAATGAATGGCAGGTGTAAGATTACACAAAAAAGCAGCAGCCTGTTTCTCATATCTAATGGTCTAACTGTGGCCAGGTTTCTATTTGAGTAAAGAAAAAAAAGGACGTTCAAACAAAACCTCTGTTCAGTCCACATATGCTGGCTGATCTTCACAGAACCTGTGTTTGTAGCACAATGGAAAATAAAACTCAGGTTTTGGGTGGAGAAAGTCAGTGTTTCTTGTATTTAAATTATGTAATGTGGATTCTGTCCTTGAACTTTGAAAAACAATTTAACAGAACTGAATGTTTTTGTGTTTGGCATTACCAATTCTTAAAAAGGCGCTATCATTTTTATCAGTGTTTGTTTTAGATAAGCTTCTTTTTAAAGATTAGGAATCAAGTTTGTGAACCTACTCAAGCTGTATTGTGTAGGGAATGGTACTAAAGCCCAGACTCGAGAACGATGAACTGCTGTTTACAGAAGGCAAATATTTGGACATTCTAATCATATAAATTACTAATAAAGTCATAAAACATGACCAGCATCCACTTCGGACCAATTCTGCTTGAATACTGTAAACAAAACCACTCTTAAAGCACTCTTCTCATTCCCATTTATTATTTTACATAATCAAATCAGCATGTGTAGACTTTCAGCTGTGCAATTCATTACCACTTGAATATCATTGTGTGTGTCTGTGTGAAAATATGTGTTCCTGCAATTCTAATAGAGAAGATGTACAGTTGCAGTTTAAAAACTTGCAAACCCTCTCCACTCAAAGTTACCACTGCATGTCTAATTAATAATGTTAAATAAATGTAGTGCTGACTTGAAATAAGCAAATAAATAAATAATCCCAAATAACATTATATGCAAAATGTTGATTATTTTACCACAATAAGAGAGATCATACAAAATGCATGTTTTTTATTATTATTATTTAGCACTGACCTGAATATTTCAATTTTTAAAAAATCATAATACTGTGTCCCTTGTTTGTCCTGAACAATTATACTACCAGCTGTTCTTCAGAAAAAATCCTTCAGGTACCACAATTTTTGGGGTTTCTCAGCATTTTTGTGTATTTGAAACCTTTCTAACAATGACTGTGTGATTTGAGATTCATCTTTTCACACTGAGGACAACTGAGGGACTCATATGTAACTATTACATAAGGTTTAAATGCTCACTGATGTGTCAGAAGGAAACACAATGTCTCAACTTTTTGAATTTGAATATCAGGGTAAATTTAACTTATTTTATCTTCTGAGAAACATAATGCAAGTATCTTCTTTAGCTGCCGTAGTTTCTTTTTTCTTTTCTTTTTTGTGTGGAACGTGTAAAGCAGTATAAAATGTGTTATAATACAATTCCGTGCGTAAAGTCACTGCACTGTGCAATATAAGTCGTACATCATATGTGGACCCTCAAGCAGGTGTATGAGCGATGCTGATAGAGTTTACCGTTATTGTGATAGGTCATTCCAATGGTTCCGCCGGTGTTTATGACTAGGACCCTTGCCTCGACATTTGGGCTGATATCAGGAGACTCCGAGCTGCTCGAGAACCTCCTGCGACTCTGACCCGCGGCGCTCCGGCTGAGAGACTTCTGCGACTGATACAAATCAGGCTGACTTAACCTGCTACGAGAAAGCGCTCGACCCAGCGAGGTCATGCTTGTTGAAGATGGAGCCGACGTAGTGTGTTTCCATTCCGCCATATCTGACTCTCTTGGCTATCCCTTAAGCGAGCGACCCAGTTTCTTAAAGAGACAGCACGTTGATTTTGAACACTGATAAGGGTAATAGTGATGCCGAAAACGTAGAAATAAACTTACCGTGACACTTGGAACGAAAACCAAGTTTGTTCATCTAGCCTCCTTGAAAGAAAACATTTACAGTCTTTATTTGTTGCATCAATATTGTGTGTATATGAAACTATGAAAGAGCAATGCATTTCCAACCACTGGTTCCTTTAACAGTTTGAAAATGTTATCTGGTTCTCAGAACGTTCCTAGAACAGAACTTTGAGATTCATTTTTGATGAGCCTTGCTATTTCTTAATCAAATATAGGCCTACCCATAGGCCTATGTTTATGGAAGAAAAATAATGACAAATGTCTTTGAAACAAACTAAAAAAAAAGCAGTGCATTAACATTGCTTGCATTTTTATGCCTTGTGTTTTCAGGGCTTGCATTTTTAGGGGGTGAAATTTAACATCCTTGTTTATTTTGGCTGTGAATATTTCAATTCAAAATATTTCACACACATTTTCAGAATTGAAAAATCAATCATTCATATTCACCTTCCAGAATTAAATCTGTTTAAAAAAATAGCCTACAATGTATAATATTCGACAGGCAAATTTCGGTCCATTTTATTTCACTTCACAAATTCACCCAAAAAAACAACAACAACAACACACACACACACAAAAAACTTTGCTGAGCAGCAGTCCAAGAGTGTTGTTATTCTAACAAACAACATCAGACCAATACTGTTTCATCTTTAATCTCATTGTCCGTGTTTGTTCCAGACTGTATATTAAAATGTAACTTATTATGGAGGTTCCACCAGTAGGTGGTGACAAGTGACTGTCTTCTTAAGTCAGTAATGGGTCTTAGTAGATAGGCGTCTTTTATTTATTTATTTATTTATTTATTTATTTGTTTGCTGGAAGTCAGTGATCACTAAAATGGTTTGGTTACCATACACATAATATCTCGTTGTGTTTCACAGAAGAAAGTGGTACACAGAAATGGTAGTTTTGTAATAACATGGGGTTAGAAAATAATGACCGAATATTCACTTTTGAGTGAACTATCCCATGAGCACTGTTAACTGTCAATTCATAACAACCATCTTATAATTTATTGGCTGAGATTTTACTCACTTTTCTAGCACATTTGTTCTGTCTTATGGCCGATTGTACAGTAACAACTCAAAATACTGTCGCTATTGCTAACTGCCTCGTTTTCTAAGTTTTAGATTATGTGATATTGAATAATATGTGTGTATTTTAAATGTGTGTTTTTGAAAGAAAAGTTAATGACGTTTGCCAAGACCTTTATTATGAAAGTCGGGCTGCAACGGCCATTTCCGCTGGTTCGCGTTGACGTAGTCAGTTTCACACTGAACTCGGCTGATTTTAGGAGTGAACACCGGGGTTGAGACTGCTAAAGAATGGTGGGCCTCCGCAGGTAACGAAAACGCATTTAGTCGTTCTAAAATGAATGAAAATAACTTGTTAATGGTTCTATTATACATAACCTGTCGAAAATATGTGTAAAAAGTATGTGGTAGTGATTTTCTATGGGTTGTTCGGCCGGCTAAGCTAGCAGGCTAAGTTGCTCTTTTCTGGCACTCCCTCTGAGCATCTCTTGTCTCTCAGGGGCACGTGAGACACAATTCGAATTTGGGACGGTTGAGATCGACGCGGCTCCGCTTCAGACGGTCCAGATGACAGACCCACCGGCTGGCCAAATGAATGCTTTTCCGCCTAGGCTGTGAACGTCTTCAGCTGCTATCCGGTTACATTTTGGGGGAAGGACGTGAAAGAGCCCCTGAGACGGACATTCACACGCCAAGAGGAAGTCTTGAAAGACCGCAGTCTCTTAAAGAGGCCTTACAGCACTTAACAGACATACAGGAAAAGCACCGAAAAATCGCTGCTTTGGTCGCGTTTCTGTGGATTATTATCGAGGGTGGCGTTTTTCAAACTGGTACCACCCTACAACCGAAGCAAAAGCCCTGAAATCGAGCTTTGACCTTTTCAGCTCTACTGAAAGTTGTCAGTACTGTTGTTTAATCAGCAACTAAGTGACCCTTGTTGGCTGGAACTACATTTTATTCACTGTGACTTTCAAGTTATACACGTGTTCAGTTTACTTTCAAATTTGACAATCCCAAGAGGAAATCTAAAAGAATAACCCTTTGTGTTTCACTTTTCAAATCCTTATCAAACTTTTTTTTTTCTTTTTGGAGGGAAGTAACCATTTATGAACAGTATACAAGATGGGGAAGATGCTGTCAAAGATATTCGGTAACAAAGAGATGAGAATACTGATGCTCGGACTGGACGCCGCAGGAAAAACCACCATCCTTTATAAGTTGAAACTGGGCCAGTCTGTCACCACCATCCCTACTGTCGGTTTCAACGTGGAGACGGTCACCTACAAAAACGTCAAGTTCAATGTGTGGGATGTGGGCGGACAAGATAAGATCCGTCCCCTCTGGCGACACTACTACACGGGCACGCAAGGGTTAATTTTTGTGGTGGATTGTGCTGATAGAGATCGTATAGACGAAGCCAGGCAAGAACTCCACCGCATCATCAACGACCGTGAGATGCGGGACGCCATCATTTTGATTTTCGCCAACAAGCAAGACCTGCCGGACGCCATGAAGCCGCACGAGATCCAGGAGAAGCTGGGACTGACTCGCATCCGGGATAGGAATTGGTACGTGCAACCGTCGTGCGCGACCACCGGCGACGGACTGTACGAAGGCTTAACTTGGTTAACATCTAACTACAAGTCTTAATGACACTGGCACTGACTGTTTAGGACAAATGAACTCTATATGGAGAAAATCACACTCTCCACCGAATATTCGTGCTGTTTTGATTTAGAGTTAACCTTTATTTTTGGCTTGTTTTCAAACGGCCCTCTTTGAAACGACGTAATGGGTTTGGCTTGCTTTTAGTTTCCTGTGTACTGTGACATACCCGTGTCACAAACCCTGGACTATTGCTTAACATGATAAAGCATTCCTGAATGAAGATTCTCTATTTTTTTTTTTTTTCTTTTGATTGTAGGTTTTCTATATTTGTTTTCTCCTCTTCTGCTTCTTTCTTTGAGATTACAGAGTCAAAAAAAAAAAAAAAGAGTTTGTCTCCTGCAAACGGTCCAGTAGTGTGTTAAAGGGATTTTATACCGAAATGTATCGAAACTGTCCAGGCGTCCACTGTAGCAAAGCACAGTTTTGCTGAGGAGGATGTAGCATACTAATTGTAGGTAGCTATGTGGTGTAACAGGTTTTAAACCGTGCCATAGTTATGATATCACTGACATCCAATGATAATCAACATGTAAATGAGTCCATGGAACATTTTATGCAAAAGTCTAATCGTGGAAGGCGGGGCTTACCACAGACGTAACTTATATTCACACAGCATAATCGAACCGACTGATGTCTTGTGCTCTCGAAAGCTTGAAAAACTCCAGAAAGGTTTTTGTCTGCATCGCAGTGTAGCCCAAAACAACAGACTTCATTTTTAAACATGGAGGGATGCATTTTGTAGCCCTTGTACCATTTAGGCTAATTGCATTGACCAGATTGTCTTTGACTCACACTCATATGTCTCTAAAATGTGGGATTGTTACATTCTTACATTTCAAGTGTAGTGCTTGCGGTAGAGTGGACTGGATTTGTCATTTTGGAGAGAAATGTTTCATTCTATTCATTTCCTCTCTTTGCTTTAATCATTTTGAGAAACATGTACAGAAACAGCTATGTAATTGTAACTTCAAATTAAACTTAGTCATTTTAATGCTCTTAGTTCATTCTTGTTCTGACCAATTCATGTCATCTTTGATGCCTATCGACGCACGGGAGTTTCCACCGTCATTTACAGAGCCAAACCAAAGTCAGATGGAAAATGAATTTAGCGCTGCTTCAAAATTTTTGTTCTAGGTAGCACACATGGAAAATCTTTCCCTGCTTTCCCAGCCCATATGTATTTGCACAATATTTTCCAAACCCAGGACTCCAAGCACTTTGGAATCCGTAGCAGATAAGATTCTAAAGAATGCGTGTTGGGTTTAATGTTTGACCTCTTCATGTGTTTGCACACAGGACTCCAGACACCTTACTAAAAAAAAATATGTGAAATGGCACATTTTCAATTTTTAAAAGCTCACCGTTCGTGCAGTAACTCCTAGATTCTTTAACGTCTTATCGCAAATATTTGTTATATGAACATTTCGGTTTAATCTCCCAAAATAAGCTGTGTCAGGATTGTGCTGTTTTGAAACAGGTCGGCTCCACACCCCCCAGCAAATCCCACTGTAAAAACAGGATGTCTCCCACTTGCTCTCTAAAGGCCGCACAGCTGCTAAACTGTTGCACACAGAGAAGAGTAATGGGCGGCCGGCGCTGGACGGCACAAATGCTGCTCTTGCTGACACAGCTGTTAATAACAAGTGCTGTGATCACTTGTTGCTTTGCGCGCCATCTTGAATGATTGTTAAACCGCTAGGCTGTTTTTCTTCCTCACACGCCGGTATTCAAATCAGTTGACGCCACATCAGCCGCTCACATTGCCGGAAAGAGCTTAACTGCTGACATAATGACAGTTTTTTTTTTGTTTTTTGTTTTTCTCCCAGTTTTTACTGAAGTTTTGGTGTACTTCCTTGAGAAGTGAGAAATACTGTACTGACAGCACAGATACAGATGTTCAGACTGTAATCAGTTCTGAGGGATCAAGCAGGTACTGACAACTTGTTGAGACCTGCTGTTAAACCATAATAGAAATTTTTGCATGTTTGTTAGTCATATTTACAAGGTCAGAACTGTTTGAATTACAAAGCAGGTGATTGTCACACACTCTGTGTTTTATGGCTGTGGCTTATCTTTCTCATTTGGTATGTAGTTTGCCGCATAGGAGTTTATGAATAACTGTGTAAGTCACATGTGTGAATGATCTCATTCATTCCCTTTATATATATATTTATATATAAGTATATGTGTGTGAACCTGGACCACAAAACCAGTCAATATTTCTGAAAAAGCTGAATAAACAAGCTTTCCATTGATGTATGGTTTGATAGGATAGGACATATTTAACCGAGATACAACTATTTTGAAAATCTGGTGCAAAAAAAAAAAATCTAAATATTGTGTAAATCGCCTTTTAAAGTTCTTAGCAATGCATATAACCAATCAAAAATTAACTTTTGACATATTTACGGTAGGAAATTTACAATATCCTCATGGAACATGATCTTTAATATCCTAATGAGTTTTGGCATAAAAGAAAAATTGATCATTTTAACCCATTCAATGTATTTTTGGCTATTGCTACAAATATACCCTTGCTAGTACTTATGACTGTTCTTGTGGTCCAGGGTCATATATAACATTTTTGTACATGTTTTCAAAGAAGTTGCATTCTCATTGAGCATCAGAACACAGTAAAAAAAAAAAAATATATATATATATATATATATATATATATATATACAAATTCAATTATAAATAGCTCTATCCCATTTGATTATGATTAAACATGTAATTTATTCCTGTGGTAGCCAAGCAGAATTTTCAGCAGCCATTATGCCAGTCTTCAGCATCACATGATCCTTAGAAATTATTTAAATAAGCTGATTGGCTGCTCAAGAAATGGTGCGGTCAATGCCGAAACAGTTGCGCAGCTTAATAATAAGGAAAGTGTGATGCTCTTACTATATATATATATATATATATATATATATATATTGTATAGAAAGCATTTATTTAAATGATTTTGATAAATTTCATGTGTCCTTGCTGAAAACTCTTTACATTCAGTAACAAATGTTTCCCCTCCATATCAGCAGATTTTCATCACATTCTCAGTATGTGTGTGTGTTTGCCTGCTCAGGAACTTTTAGTGCAGAGCTAGTTTCATTGTGATATCTATAAGGGAAGTGGTCAGTGTGATGTCAGCCTGACTGTAGGAGTTTGGGTGGTTCTTCATGTGGCTCTGCTGATGGTGGTGTTCAGCTAATGACACGCATGCTATTAATAGTCTCCTCTTGTATGTGTAGGGCAAAACAAAATGCACACCTCAGAACACTTGTGTAACCCATGTGGCCTTCATTATTCATTTAAAGAGACTTTAAATTTGGATTCAGACAGTCTTTCTATTCCTATACACTGCATGTACATTTGAAAGCAAAACAAAGCTTGTGAGCTATAACATTTGAGCTAAAGCTTGTAAGCTATAAGTTTAAAATACACAGTGTAAAATGTCATATTGTTCGCCCGTTACTCACTCTCATGTCCTTCCAAACCTGTGTGACTTTTTTTTTTTCTGTGAGGCATAAGATATTTTGAGAAATCTCTTGTTTTGTCATTTTTTGAAAGTCAGTGGTCACCTAAACTGTTATCAACATTCTTTAAACTATCCTTTATGCCCCACAGTAGAAAGAAATGCTCATTTAAATGACATGAGGGGTGTGAACTAACTCTATTGCTTATTCCGGCCTAATTAAATTAGAGGGTAAGTTCCTTAGAAATTAGAGAAGAAAAAATAAATAAATAAAAAATAGAATATATATATATATATATATATATATATATATATATATATATATATATATATATATATTAGAAAAAAATTTAATATATAAGTAACCTTTTTTGAATGCTTGAAACAAAAAATCTTTCCAAAGACAAAAATGCATGGTTAAAAAACCTATAGTGACAATTCAAATAAAAATAAACCACCTTAAACCTGAAATGATTTTTGTAAATCAGTGGTCAAATGATATGTAGCCGCCTGACAAATAACCGATCTTTGTGTGAATGTCCACAAAACTGGAAGACTGATCGTACATATGAAGGTTATTTTAGAAAGGAAAAATATGAATAATATTTTGCTATAGTGTAAATAATATGTGATCATGTAATCCATAAAAAAGTAACTGTAGTCTGATAACGAGTCTGTTGTATAATTTAATCTAATTACATGTAATTAATTTTTGGAGTCTGATTAAGTCATCCAGATCACATGCAATCAGTTACTACTCAGCTCGCTCTCTCTCTCTCTCTCTCTCTCTCTCTCTCTCTCTCTCTCTCTCTCTCTCTCTCTCTCTCTCTCTCTCTCTCTCTCTCTCTCTCTCTCTCTCTCTCTCTCTATATATATATATATATATATATATATATATATATATATAATGGTTATCAAAACTATAGTAACCATTATGTCTTTATAGTAACATTCTTTTCACCTGGATTAAAAAAAAAAATAGTTGCATTTTCCCCCTGTGATTTTTAAAGAGATAGTAAAGTTGATTTAAAAATGAAAATTTGGTCACTAATTACATCCCCCCCTAATGTTGTTCCAAACCTGTAAGAACTTTGTTCATCTTCAAATCCGAGAACTTTCTGACCCTGAAGACGCAACTACTACATTCAAGGCCCAGAAAGGTAGTAAGGACATCATTGTGGTACTCTCATGAATGTGCATCGAAGACTGACACAAAAGAGAAGAAATTGTTGGATAAAGTCATCACTTTTGTTTTGTTTGCACCCAAAAGATTCTCATAGCTTCATAAAATTGAGGTTGAACCACTGATGTCACATGGACTATTTTAACAATGTCCTTACTACCTTTTTGGGCCTTAAACGTGGTAGTTGCTGTCTATGCAGGGTCAGAAGGCTTTAGGATTTCCTCAAAAATATCTAAATTTGTGTTCTGAGGATAAACCAAGATTTTACGTGTTTGTAAAGACATGAGGGTGAGTGATTAATGACAGAATTTTTATTTTTGGGTGAATCTCTTTAATTTGTCAACTTGGTTATAAGACTGCAGTGTTGATTTATTGTTCTATTCAACTGAAGTGATCATGTCAGAAAAGGTCAATGGTAAAGGCCTGTTCAAGCAGGGCACAACAATAAGGATTTAGTTAGTCAGTCAGTCCTGTAGTTTAGTTTTGTAATTACTCCACTAATATTTTCACTGGCCCCACCTAAAAAAAAAAGAGGGATGGAATAGGAGTGTGTTTACTCTCTAATATTAAGTTAAGTAGAATAGATCAAGTCTGAGCTTTAATTTTTACATTGTAGGTTATTAGTTTTGTGGTGAGATGTTCCTAAAAAGCACAAGATTACATTCCAGTCATAGTTATGGTCATAACTGTGTGTCCCTCTAATCTTATCAACCAATCTAACACACTAACCTCTCAGCCGATATGAGTAAATATGATTGTTTGTACAGCTTGACTGTAGGCAGCTGCATGATAGTTTCTGTAGGACAGGTTTGGTTACTGTAACACTTAACATAATACCTAATTGGCATACAGGCACTTTTTACCATTGCTATGAATCTTTGTAAAACAGTTACACTGTTATAATTTTTATATAATGTTTGTATCAGAAGTTGTTTTTATACTTTTTTTTCAGTAACTAAAATGTAGTCATTTTTCATAGTTTGGCTGCTATAGAGTGTTGCAGGGATGATGTATTTTTGTAGGCCAAAACCAAGGTTTTTGGACAATGGGTTTTTGAATGAGTTTGTGGTAAATGCCTGAAATAAGGCAAGATAAGACAAGACAAATGGCTAATTGGAACTACAGAGGTTGTCTAAGACATTAACTTCATCACACCGAACAGGTACACTCTTAAAAATAAAGGTGCTTCACAATGCCATAGAAGAACTTTTTTTGTCTAAATGGTTCTATAAAGAACCTTTAGCATCTGAAGAATCTTTCACAAAAGAAGGTTCTTCAGAGCATAAAAAGATAAGAAAGAGATGGTTCTTTAAAGAACCGTTGACTGAATGGTTCTTTGTGGAACCAAAAATGGTTCTTCTATGGCATAGCTGTGAAGAATCTTTTAAAGCACCTTTATTTTTAAGAGTGTAAACTCATCTACATCCCCTGGCAAAAATTATGGAATCACTACACTTAGAAGATGGTAACAAATAAACCAATCACAGATATGGCACAAAACAAATTTGGTTTAATTATTTAACACTCTGGTTATGTGAAACACACCTCAAACAAATTTGTTGAAATAAATGAAAATAATTTTCCATATCAAGTAGAAGAAAAAATGATGGAATCAGCTTGTAATTTTTATTCCTGAATCAAATATCTAAACCTATCTAAAAGGCTAACTATTCAGCAGTTAAAAGAGAGTGATTACAGACCTTAACGAGCTGTTAAACTTGACTAATTGTGAGGAAACATGGCCCTAACAAGAAAGCTGTCAGTTGAAATGATGGAAAGGATTATAAAACTCTTTCAAGATGAAAATCCATCATGGAGTGTGGCAAAAAAGTTGGATTTTCCCAGTCAGCTGTTTCTAAAATTTGGTGTAAGAATAAGCAAAATGAAAACTCAAAGCAATTTGCCATGGAAAGAAAAAATGCACAACGAAACAAATGAAGAACAATTGGGCGGAAACAGGAGTCAATGTGTGTAACATAACTGTAAGAAACCGGCTAAATGAAATGAGATTTACATATAGAAAAATCAAATGAAAACCAGCGGTAACATCTAAACAAAAGAAAACAAACTTAGAGTGGGCTAAAGAGAAGAAGTCATGGAGTGTGGATGATTGGATGAAAGGGATATTCAGTGATGAATCACAAATCTGCAGTAGACAAGGAGAAGATGCTGAAACATTTGTCTTGTGTCATTCTAATGAAATATATATAGACCAAATTTCCCAAGTCATTTGAGGTTGCATGTCAGGTAAAAGACCAGGGGAAATGGCTATCCTTACCTCAACAGTCAATTCACAGGTTTACTTTGAAACTTTGGACACTTTTCTCATTCCATCATTAGAAAAGAAGTATGTTGATAATGGACCTTGCCACAGAGCAAAGAGTGTTAAAGCTTTTCTTCAAGAGGCATATTAACTCAATGACATGGCCAGCAAACAGTCCAGATCTCAATCCGATTGAAAATGTATGGTGGAAATCAAATAAACTGGTCCATGACAAGGCTCCATTTCGCAAAGCTGATCTGTCAACCACTATTCAAGAAAGTTGGAACCAGCTTGATGAAGAATATTCAGAATATAATGTTTTTCATTGGTGAAGTCCATGCCCTAAATAATTCAGGCCGTCATAAATGGCAGAAGAGGAGCAACAAAGTACTAATTGTGTTTTTTGGTTGATGATTCCATCATTTTTTCCTCAACACTGAATGATTCCATCATTTTTTTTGTACTTGATATGGAAATTTTTTCATTAATTAAAAGAGTTTAATCTCATTTGTTTGAGGTATGTTTCACATAACCAGAATGTTGAATTATTAAACAAAAATAGTTTTGTGTCATATCTATGATTCGTCTACTTGCTATGAAGAAAACAAATTGGGTGAACAACATCAAAGTGTGGTGATTCCATAATTTTGCCAGGGGTTGTACTCAGTAGTCCAAATAAAGATGGAAAGAGTTGACAGAAGCTTAATGCTGTTGACAGTGAAATCATGTAACTGTGGTGTATTTTGTTTATAGCCTACATTTAGCTGTCATAAAAAGTTGTGTTCATTTGTGAAGATTATCATGATGAACAAACCGTGAGAATCTAACTTTTGCTGGTCACAGTGCTTATTTCCTACAATATTCTAAAAGCCAAAGGAAAAATCCTGTTGGGTGTTTGTTGCTGGAACCAGGATAAAGCTAACTTCCGGTCTGCCCTACAAAAATATGCCATCACTGCAGCACTCTATTGACACAGATTGCATATAGAAATGTTTGCGCATTAATTTCACACTTGTATCCCTGTCAGGTTGGAGTGAGTTTATTTGTTATGCAAAAGAATCCTGGCACTTTGTTTTATTTTTACATATTCCAAAAAAAATGTTATTTGAATATTTCATGAAGGCACTAAACATGCTCGGCCATATTTTGCAGAAGACTGAAAGTATAATGACGCATGTATTTTTTGCAAATGTTTTTGTTTTGGAAACAGGAAATTAGCACAAAGACGAACATTCACACTTACTTATTTAACAGGAATAGAAGTGTATCTCACATGGGTATGTGTTGAGTACAGTGATGTGTTAGTTGCTCTGTGCAGTGTTTGCATTCTGTGTACTCTGACCCTTGTGAACCTTAGCTGCAGATGTTCTCAGATAACACTGGATACGGAAAAGCGAATGGTGGGAGAGGTCAAAGGCCAGCCTCTAGAATCAATATTAGCAACGAAGACATAAGGAACCACCAACAGCACCGACTCAACTCTCAGGAATCTAATGAACGTTTTGTCACACAGTCCCCCAAAACCCTCGAAGGCTAACTCCCTAAAACCAAGCCCAGCATGTACACAGAAACTCGTTTACTGGTTATTGTTATTTTATAATGCAAATGTAGTCACCATTCTTTTCAAAACAAGCTGGAATTGTTCTTTCATTATGCTTAGCAGCCTTGCCTATGGGATTGGTCATATTATGCCGCAACATTTTTTTCTTCCTTTCTTCTTTTCACAATTAGTTCGACTTATGTTGTGCAGCTGGAGGATTGTTGGCTGGAGGAAGCATTCCTATGGGAATATTTGGAATTCTGTTGCTGGATTTCCTGAGAGGAAAATAGGCAGAGGGAAAGTAAATGAATGGGAAGGTGGAATGTGAGAATTGTTGTTTCACTGTTCAGGCATGATGGATGGATTACATAACCAATGGGGTGCCTCCCATGGTGACTCATTGATAGATGTTAACCAGTGAGAGTTGAACCCAGTGATTCATTATTATTCATAGAGGAGATAACTGTTTCCTATGGAAGCCTGTTTCTGCCGCACACACAAAAATTGACTTTTTTTTTCAGAATTGTGAGATATGAACTCACAATTGCAAAAAAAAAAAAAAAAAAAAAGAGTAAGATATTAATTGTAGTTTTTTTTTCTCACAATTGCGAGATTGTAAGTCCAATTCCGAGTAATAAAATGCTTACTTTTTCTCATAATTGGGAGTTATATGTGACCCTGGACCACAGAACCAGTCTTAAGCACGGGTATATTTGTAGCAATAGCCAACAATACATTATAGGCTATGGGTCAAAATAATGGATTTTTCTTTTATACAAAAAAATCATTAGGATATTAGGATCATGTTCCATGAAGATATTTTGCACATTTCCTACTGTAACTATATCAACATGTAATTATATTTTTTGCACCCTTAGATTCTAGCTTTTCAAATAGTTATATCTCAGCCAAACATTGTCCTACTAGCAAACCATACATCAATGGAAAGCTTATTTATTAATTTAATCTCGATTTCAAAATAATTACCCTTATGACTGGTTTTGTGGACCACGGTCACATATTTCACAATTATACGTCACAGTTGCTTGTTAAAAAGTCAAAATTGTGATACATAAATTCGCAATTGTGAAAACGTTAAATGTAAGATACAGTGCCATTCACTCATTTCATTCAAAACATTCACAAAATTCTAGCGTTTCTCTGAAGCAAAGCAATTGAAAGTAAACAGTTGAACAATTGAAAACTCACATTAAGAAATACATTTTTTTCTCTATAGAACGTTGGCCATAATTATTGGCACCCCTAGAAATACTTGAGTAAAATATCTCTGAAGTTTATTCCCATTCATAGATTTTTTATTTTTTTTAAGAACACCAGGACTATGAGCTATGAGCTCAAGCATGAAATTGTCAAGCCATGACTTCCTGTTTTACAGGATTATAAATATGAGGGGTTCAAAGGCCAAATTCTCTTAATCATACATTACAAGTAGTAAAACCAAAGCATATAGTTCTGATGTGTAGAACAAGATTGTTGAGCTTCCCAAATGTATCGTCCTAATGCATGCTGAGGAAGAGAGTTTGAGTGGCCAAAGACTGTGCAAGGATGACAGCTTGAGAATTGCAAAGATTAGTTGAGTATTGGGGTCAGAAAGCCTAAAACAAACTATATCAAACAGCTCCTACATCAGGAGGGTTTCAAGAAAAATCTTCCTCGCTCATCAGGTAAAACGTTGTGGCAGCAAACCCACCAAAGGGTTTAGTGCAAACAAGGATAAAAAGGACCCCATGCTCATAGTTAAATAAACTGCTGGATCTTTAATGTTGTGGGCTTATTTTTCTTCCAGAGGTCCTGGACGTCTTGTTCAGATACATGGCATCATGGATTTTATCAAATACCAACAGATAAAATTCTATGCCTGACTGCCTCTTTTAGAAATCTTATAATGGGCTGTGTTTGGATCTTCTATTAGGACAATGAACCTAAACAAACTCAACACAAAAATGTATCACTGAGCACAACATTAATCTTATGACATGGCCATCCCAGTTCCCTGACCTGAACCCTATAGAAAATGAGTAGAGTGAACTGAAGAGAACAAGTATGAAAGAATGAAGGAATGGTCTCTGATCTCTTGTCAGGTGTTCTTCAAACTCCTAAGGCATTATAGCAGAAAACTCAGAGCTGTTATCTTGGGAAAAGGACCCTGCAATAATTGGGTGGCAATAATTGTGGCCAACGTGAACTAGAGAAAACATTTATTTCATAAAGAGATTTTATGAGCAACTTTCCATTGTTTTAATTCAATGAACGGTTAGAATTTAGTGATTTTTTGAATGAAAGATTGAAAAAATAAATGATGCAGATTTATTTTCACAGCCACCTTGGCTCATATTTACCAAGGGTGCCAATATTAGTGGAGGGCATTGTATAAAAGCAATTGTGTGGAAATAAAGTCAGAATTTTGAGTTTACGTACCGCAGTTCTGAATTTACTTCTCAGAAGTGTGAGTTGATGTCTCAAATTATGACGTTATATCATGCAATTGCGACTTTATAACTCACAATTCTGAGAAAAAGGTCAGAACTGTGAGAAAAAAAGTCATAATTACCTTTTTATTCAGTGGCGGATACAAGCTTCCATAGCATCCTCCCTCCAACAGACAACAGATCCCATAACCAATATTTAAACCTGGGTTTTCATGGACACAAATAGCCATTGAATACTTGCATCATTTTCCTACCTCTCTGTGTACAGTTTTTACAAACATGATGTGTTCATACATATGAGTCAACTCACTGAGTACGTCAGTTAATTTCGGTTGCCATTTCTTTCAGTTGTAACTCACTTTGATAAAAGGGTGTAACCATGGGCACAGCGCAGACCCACCCATTCAACACTAAAGTACACCAGACCAACTCATTCAAAGGCCTGTTTGATTTTCTCGTTGCTGTGACAACAGCCTTACGAGGCCCTTACTGTCGAGTGAGTATGTCTGAGTCAGATTTTTTTCTTTCATTCTGGTGAGAGGGCTGATCAAGACAAACCAGTCCTAGTCTACCCAGTTTATGTCACATGCAGTTATCTGAGATTTGCATTGTGTAGAGCTGATATAGGTTATCTAACCTTGCTGTTAAACGTGACTTTGCTGTGTGCATGATTACACAAATTCCTTTACTCCACCTTTTATCACAGAGACTTGTGTGAACTCTTTTGATAGAACATACAACCACATAGCGACGCCCTGGAAAACACCTACAGTTGAGGTCAAAATTTTATACCCCCTTTCAGAATCTGCAAAATGTTAATTATTTTACCAAAATAATAGATAAGTGAAAAGGATATTTGACATAAAAGATGTTAACATATAGTAAACAAGAGAAAATATTAGCTGAATTTATAAAAATGACCCAGTTCAAAAGTGTACATCCCCTAGATTCTTAATACTGTGTTCTTACCTGAATGATCCACAGCTGTGTTTTTTTAGTGATAGTTGTTTATGAGTCCCTTGTTTGTCCTGAACAGCTAAACTGCCTGCTGTTCTTCAGAAAAATCCTTCAGATCCTACAAATTCTTTGGTTTCTCAGCATTTTTGTGTATTTAAACCCTCTACCAACAATGACTGTATGATTTTGAGATCCATCTTTTCACAATGATGACAACTGAGGGACTCATATGCAACTATTACAGAAGATTCAAACGCTCACTGATGCTCCAGAAGGAAAAGCAATGCATTAAAAGCCGAAGGGGTGAAAACTTTTGAACAGAATGGAGATGTGTACATTTTTCTTATTTTGCCCAAATATCATAGTTTTTTTTTTTTTTTTTTTCATTTATTACTGCACTTCAGAGACTACAGAAGATAGTTAGATGTTTCCCAGAAGACAGAATAACTTACATTTACCCTGATCTTCAAATTCAAAAGATCTTGGAAGTTTTCACCGTTTGAAACTTTTATAATAGTTGCATATGAGTCCCTCAGTTGTCCTCTGTGTGAAAAGATGGCTCTCAAAATCATATAGTCATTGTTGGAAAGGGTTTACATACACAGAAATGCTGGAAAACCAAAGAATTTGTGGGACCTGAAGAATTTGTCTGAAGAACAGCAGGCAGTTTAACTGTTCAGGACAAACTAGAGACTCATGAACAACTATCACTAAACAAAAAAAAAATTAAAATCCACAGCCATGTATCATTCACGTAAGAACACAGTATTAAGAATGAAGGGGATGTAAACTTTTGAACAGGGTAATTTTTATAAATTCAACTATTTTCTCTTGTGGAGTTTATATAAACTATTATTTTATTTTATTTTATTTTATAAACCCACAGTCAATAGGTTTACAGCAAATCATATCTCATGTGCATGTATTATATATTAAAATTCATCTTGATAAGATTAGAGCCTTATTTGAAACATTTTACTAAAGATGCACTGCATAAATTAGATTAGATATATCACTTTCCATCTGTGTGCCGACATGGCTTCAATCTGTTTTCAGAGTTTAGCAGTAAGTGTCTTGCCCTGCTCAAGTGTTCATAAACACTATATACCACTGCTCCTCATTTGACACAGGAAGTGGTTTATAGTTAGCGCTCTTCCTGTTGTGGTTCAGAAGACTGAATGGAGCCATCTGTACTCACTGAAACCCTGTAGCAGGCCATAGTCGTACTAAGCTGTTACTGATTTGAAAGAGGAGTTAGGGCTAGATCTTTCACGCCTAACAACTCGTAATTACAGACCTTTGTAAAACGCAAACTAATCCACATGCAAAGGCAAGCACTGAGATCATTTAAGCCCCCCGTGTTTCCTTTCATGTCAGAATATTTCATGCGACATGCAAACTGAAGGTATTGATGCAAAGGATGTGTAAATGTTGCTTGGGGCTTTAAAAGTGGAAGAATTTATCAGAAAGAGTATCTGAAATGGTCAAAAACAATGTTTAATCTGCATTCTATATTGGTACATTCCTGTTTGGTACCCATGCAAACCTAACCCAGTTTATAGACATTGATATATGCCAAAAGTCATCCACAAAAAGCTTAGTTCAAACAGAAGCCACAGACAGGAAGGGAGAAGGGAGTTGACTCTTTGCACCGACCTTAGAGATGCAGAGAGAAAGAGTTCTGACTGGTTGGCCTAGAATACAATATTTTTATTGAAAATCTGTTTTGGCCAAGGCCTTGAGAAAAGCGAGCCCTCTGCTGCCAAGTATTTGTGGAATATGAATGGAGAAAACGGTATCCAGTGGAGAATTCTTTTATTTTTTGTTTTAGCATGCTGTGCAGTGAAATCATTGTTTTAATGCTGTCTATGACATTCGAGAGCTTTCATGTGTTGTGAAATATCTCAAGTCAAATTGTAGCATATTTATCGCACTTAAATCACACGGTAATATATGACTTTTACAGTTACTTTTTAACCAACAAATCTCAAGGTTATTTTTTGTGGATATGAAGTCATTTGCCTTCAAGTTTACACAGGTGTCTAGACAAAGTAACATGTTCCATTAGCATTTGACAACTAAATATATTATATATTTTCTAACAAAACATTTATACATTTATATGTGGTTTATAAGTATCTTTGAGCCCACTGTAAGTGTAAACATGTCAACCAGTTACACTGTTCTGCAATCAAAATGCATAATTGTCTTTCTTCCCTGTAATAACTAGGAAGAGAAACTGAGTTGTATTTCCCCTGTGGACATGTCATGTAAGTAATGTGTTGGCCAACATGCAGGTGGAAAACAAAGCTAATTTGTGCTGTAAGTCCCTGAAGGAGGACACTAATGATGGCCCAGCAGTACAGTACATAACCAGTTAGTGTATGTGTTATGAATTTCAGTATAAGACTAAGACATTTTCAGTAGGGCTGTCAATCAGTTAAAAATTTTATCAAGTTAATTATATCATATATTGATTAATCAATATGGCAAATCTCAATATTTGTTGAAAAAGGCCTCCAAATGAAGATAATTCAAGACATCATATTATTCTGGCCTAGTAAAACACTGAATTATGAAAATGTTCTCACCCTTAGCCATCACAGTAGATACGTTTTTATTTTTTTTCAATGCTAATGAGATTTTGAGAAATGTAATATTGCATCACTTGCTCACCAATGGATTATCTGCAGTGAATGGGTGCCGTGAGAATTAGTCCAAATAGCTCTTGAAAAACATCACAATAATCACAAGCAATCCACATGACTTCAGTCCAATTAACATATTTTGAAGTGAAAAACAGCTTGTTTGTAAAAAAAGAAAATAGAAAGAAATTCATCATCATAAAAGCATTTTAACTTTAAACTGTTGTTTCCGGCCAAAACAGCAGTTCATAATAACGATTGTAAAAAAAAAAAAAAAAAGTGAAAAAGTCCATCCCCCATTGTCCTGTCACATTAAAATTTACTAAAATATTTCCTTAAAACTGTTTTGGACTGTTTCTGCTTGCAAAAACTACTTGTATATTTCTGAATGTATGACAGGGTTTTAGTTTAACAAACCAAAAAAAAAAATCTAGATTTTGATATTTTATATATTTTGAGTATAAAGTCATAGCAATTAAAGAATAGCGTTGCATAATTTGAGATAAAAGTCAAAATTATTAGAATGAAGTCACAGCAATATGAGAATAAAGTCAAAATTACAAGAATAAAGTCTAAATATTTTGAGAATGAAGTCAGAAATACAAGAATAAAGTCTAAATATTTTGAGAATAAAGTCCAAATAGCGAGAATAGAGTTGGAGCAATATGAGAATAAAGTCGAAATATTTTGAGAATAAAGTCAAAATGACAAAAAAAATACAGTTGAAATATTTTGAGAATAAAGCCGTAGCAATGTAAGAATAATGTCAAAATATTTTGAAAAAAATTAATTCAAAATTACAAGAATAAAGTCATACTAATATGAGAATAAAGTTAAATTACAAAAAATAAAGTCAAAATAGTTTGAGAATAAACTCAAAATTACATGAATAAAGTTGAAATATTTTGAGAATTAAGTAAAAATTAAAAGAAAAAGTCATAGTAAAACAAGAATAAGGTCCAAATAATTTGAGAAATTTGTAGTGTGCCAGCCACCCAATAATAGCAATAAACTTTGTGCTTTTGGTACTTAATTCTCATAATTTTGACTTTATTCTCAAAATGTTTTGACTTTATTCTCGTAACTTCAACTTTTTTCTTAAAATATTTCGACTTTATTCTCTTAATTTCAACATTATTCTGGTAATTTCGATTTTTTTTCTCAAAATATTTCAACTTTATCTCGTAATTTTGACTTTATTATAAAATGTTTTGACTTTATTCTTCTAATTTTAACTTTATTCTCGTAATTTTAACTTTATTCTCAAAATATTTAGACTTTATCTCATAATTTTGACTTTATTATCAAAATATTTTGACCTTTTTCTCATAATTTTTAAATTATTCTTAAAATATTTAGACTTTATCCTCATGATTTCAACATTATTCTGGTAATTTTGATTTTTTTCTCAAAATATTTCAACTTTATCTCGTAATTTTGACTTTATTCTCAAAATATTTCAACTTTATCTCGTAATTTTGACTTTATTATAAAATGTTTTGACTTTATTCTTCTAATTTTAACTTTATTGTCATAATTTTAACTTTATTATCAAAATATTTTGACCTTATTCTCATAATTTTTAAATTATTATCAAAATATTTTGACTATGCTCTTAATTTCAACTTTATTCTCGAAATTTTGACTTTATCAAACTATTTAGACTTTATTCTCATAATTTTGACTTTATTATCAAAATATTTTTGTTTTATTCTCAAAATTTCAACTTTATTTTCAAAATATTTTGACTTTATTCTCATACTTGTGGCTTTGTTGTAATTTTGACTTTATTCTCAAAATTTTACAAGATTAATCTCATAATCTTCGGGGTTTTTTTATTTATTTATTTATTTATTTTTTACGTGGCACTAAAATGCCATCGTATGATTTAGACTAGACAACGTTTTCACTAGAGAAAGCAATATTATGTATAAAGTATTTCAGCAGGTATAAATGGGTGAAGATTAAAAACAAAAAACTTGTTTATCACAAACAGGTTAATTGATGAACTGGCATGGTGTGGATTACTTGTGGATTATTGTGGTGTTTTTATCAGCTGTTTGGACACTCAATCTGACGGCACCCATTCACTGCAAAGGAACCATTAGTGAGTGATGTAATTATACATTTCTCCAAATATGTTTCAGTTACAATAAACTCATCTATATATTGGGTAACCTGAGGGTCAGTAAATTTTCAGCAATTTTTCTCATTTTTAGGCAAATTATTCCTTTAATGTATTTGATTTCCTTATAATCAAACATCACTGGCCTGCAGTCCACAGCAAACCATTGGGATTAAAATGTAAATTGACACAGGAAGCATTCTTACAGTCTTACTGTTTTTATCCCATAAGCAAAAACTGCAACCTATAAATTGTACAAAATGATCACACTGACAGCCCTAGTGTGCCGTAGCATTTTAAAGCACAATTGAATTCGAAACTGACAGTTGAAAATTACAGTTTTGAGGATCTATCAACCACTTCCTTCAGACTGTTAAGTTTCATAGTTTGATTATAACTGCCTTGCCCCCACGCTCTCACGCACACAGAGCATCATCAGGCTTTGACAGGCCACTGCACACTTCCTAATGTTGCTTCACACACACACCAGCAACAATCTGTGCGTGACAGGCGCTTTAGATCTGTCTGCAGGCCACCCACTGACAGGCATATGTAAGGCCACATTGCCGACGCCATCATCGCTTTGTGAAGTTGGCTGCGTTTTGCCTCACAGAAGTCTGTAACTGTGTTAGCACTGCCTTAATTCTAGTCATTGTGTTTGTCTGGTATGCAGTGTAAGATATCTAACTTATTTATTTCTTTGCAGGGCTGCTATTATGAAACTGACTCCCCCTACTACTTTGAAGGTTGTGTCCTAAAGCAAGAACAATGGATGAGAACATTTTCTCTACAGTAAACAATGGCTTCAGTGCTGTCAGACTTGCAGGCGACTTGGGGCTTTAATGCCCTTTACTGCTAACCTAAGGCCAGTGTAATTGTTTTGGGCATAACTACTAGGTTGCCATGTATGCTTACCATAAGCATTTTTTTCTGTGAGATCTGGCAACACTGCATAACGGAAAAGGCCCTGTTTGGGTGTGGCTACATCGGCTGTGGTTGACAGTCAAGTCAATGTTTGGGTGGATTAACATCTTGATCAAAGCTTTTTCTCGTGTTGTTTTTGAGGTGTACTTGCTGCATATTTTACTCTTCAGTCAGTGCTGCTTGCTAATCACTTTTACTTTACTACACTGTAAGATAAAAATCAGTAACACTTTATTTTAAGGACTGTTTCTTACTATTAACTAGTTGCTTACTAACATATTGGCTGTCTATTAGTTATTTTAAAGCACATATTAATGCCTTATTCTGCATGACAATATTTTAGCTCCCTTGACCCTACCTCATACCTAAACTAACTTACTAACTATTAATAAGCAGCAAACTAGGAATTTATTCAAGCAAAAGTCATAGTTAATACTCTAGGTGAAGTCAAAAGTTTACATACACCTTGCAGAATCTACAAAATTATAATTACTTTAGCAATAAAAGGAAAATCATACAAAATGCGTGTTATATTTTTTATTTAGTACTGACCTGAATAAGATATTTCAGATTAAAAGACGTTTACATATAGTCCACAAGAGTAAAAATAATAGTTGAATTTATAAAAATGACCTCATTCAAAAGTTTACAAATGCTTGATTCTTAATACTATGTTGTTACCTGAATAATCCACAGCTGTGTTTTTTTGTTAAATAGTTGTTCACAAGTTGTCCCTTGTTTGTCCTTAACAGTTAAACTGCCCGCTGTTGGAAAAATCCTTCAGGTCCCACAAATTCTTTGGTTTTTCAGCATTTTTGTGGATTTGAACCCTTTCCAACAATGACTGTATGATACTGAGATCCATCTTTTCACACTGATGACAAACTGAAGGACTCATAAGCAACTATTACAGAAGGACTAGACACTCACGGATGCTCCAGAAGGAAAAGCTATGCATTAAGAGGCGAGGGGTGAAAACTTTTGAACAGAATAGAGATCTGTAGCCTACATTTTTCTTATTTTGCCTGAATATCTTTTTTTTTTTTTCATTTACTACTTCACTTCAGAGGCTACAGAAGATACTTACATGTTTCCCAGAAGATTAAATAAGTTAAATTTACCCTTATCTTCAAATTCAAAAGTTTTCACTTAATGTATTATGTTTCCTTCTGAAGCATCAGTGAGTGTTTGAACCTTCTGTAATAGTTGCATATGAGTCCCTCAGTTGTCCTCAGTGTAAATGATGGATCTCAAAATCATACAGTCATTGTTGGAAAGGGTTCAAATACACAAAAATGCTGAAAAACCCCAAAATTTGCAGAACCTGGAGGATTTTTCCAAAAGAATAGCAGGCAGTTTAACTATTCAGGACATACAAGGAACTCATGAACAACTATCACTGAAAAAATAAATAAAAATACAGCTGTGGATCATTCAGGTAACAACACAGTATTAAGATTCAAGTGTATGTAACTACTATTTTCTCTTGTGGACTATATGTATGTACTTTTTATGTGAAATATTTTATTACAGGTCAGTACTAAATAAAAAACAACATGCATTTTGTATGATCCCTCTTATTTTGGTAAAATAATTAAACTTTTGTATGTAAACGTTTGACTTCAACTGTAGTTAACAGTGGGCATTTGTCCCCAAACTACAGTGTAACCAAAAGCCATAGAAACTAAAAATGTAGACTGTAAACTAGATTATTTTCAAAGTGTTAAATAAACATTTTTTTATTGAAGTACATTTTACAAAAAATGCTATTTATATATAGATTCCTTGATATTAACACAGTACAGTATGCCATATTTTTTATGGATGTTTCTATCTATGCTTTTTTATAGACCCTAAATATTAACCATTGCATAACTGTTATGTTATTGATTAAAAAAAAGAAAGAAAGAAAACGAGTTAAGATCAATCAACAGTATGTGTGGAATGAAGTTGATTACCACTATAAGGAGCATAAATTGAGCATTTACAAACAAAATAATGAATAATATAACAACATTTTATAAAAATACAATAGTTCTTAGAACTATTCAATTAGAACTTGTATATTATTTAAACTGTCATTTTAGGACGTAGAAAGTAAAATCATCAGTAAAATCACATATATATCATGTGGCTTTTTTATTTTTTTAAACAATATTTTCTGGTAGTCAACATTTTGCCACAAATATTGTTGATTGAGCTTTTTGTATTGAATCTACAATAATCCTGTAAAAAGAGTTGGATAGTGTGTGTAATGCATTTCTAGATGCACTGTTTCAGCGTAACAAAAATACTTGCTTTAAATTTTTAAGTTTTTTGCACTGCAAATGTATGTGTGCCTGCACTTTTTTACTCTTGCCATCAGCCAGTCTGGTGTAAAACTGAATAGAACCACTCCACATGATGTCACTGTCCACCAATCGGAGGCCTAGACTGCCATGATGTATAATAGTATGTCACAGATCCTTTCCTGCTGTGCTGAGTAATCTCATTAGAAGTCATAGTGTCAAAGCCAACCACCCTGTTGGTTTGTATTATTAATAATTCGTTTCCAACCTATCAATTACCTTCTTACTAGCCTTTGTATGCACAGTCTTTTAGTAGTATCAGTGTATATTCAGCATGCATGTAAAAGGATCCTTTTATTGTTGTGCTTCTCAGCAGTCAGCAGTCCTTGGTTCATGTCTAATGAACTATAAGGCATAGTTTTCACTGCCCTATTAAGGTCACTGCCTTCAGCTAAGTGTGTTTTAGATCAGAGCTACTCTGAAGTTCCAGTGAATGTAGATTATACAGCAACATTTGGTACTTTCCACTAATATGGCAGTCTTTTGCGTCCTACGCATTAGATCCCATGGTAACATCACTTTATTAAAATGACCATAAAAATGTATGTGTGATTTCTCAAAAGAATAGTAAACATTTTAATTTATTAAATTAAATAATTCATTTGAGTTTTATACTTTCAAACATAATATCTGTGTCCTACATTTTGTGTGCAGCCCTTTTAGAACAAAAAGTCTAACATCTGAACACTTTCTACGTCGCAAGACTTCTTATTTCTTACAAATAATATATTCTGACTTTTGCTTATTGTATTTCTATACAACACTCTGTTTAATATTAATCTTCATTTGAAAGAAAGAAAGAAAGAAAGAAAGAAAGAAAGAAAGAAAGAAAGAAAGAAAGAAAGAAAGAAAGAAAGAAACTTAGACTATTTTAAGAGTTTCAGGCCCTACTTCATACCCTATTTGTAGAAAGTGCCCTTGACATCTGGCATGATTAAGCCAGAGAGAAAGAGGAAGTGTGGGTTTCCCATAGTAACTGTTGCAGAGGAAGTGAGGCATCTTCTGCGTAAAAATGTGAGGTGTTATTGTTAAAAATGAGAACTGGTATTGAGCCATAGCCATTTACATGAAACCAGAAAATTTCACTCTGAATTTGACCTCATTTTAATTTTCCAAACCAGTCATTCGTTTGGTTACACGTAATTCACAAAACAAGTCCTTGAACATTTGAAAATGTAGTTTTTGTAGCCTCCACACTCTCGAGGTGCATGTGCGCTTCTGTGGTCTGTACAGTGCCACCTGATGGTTACCTTTGGAAAAGCATGAGGAGCTTGGTTCATAAACGTAGTTTTACTTGTGGATACTCATCCATAACAGTATTAATTTATTTACAGTTAGTCAAAAGTTTACATACACCTTGCAGAATCTGCAAAATGTTAATAACTTTACTATAATAAGAGGGATCATACAAAATGCATGTATTTTTTTTATTTAGTACTGACCTGAAAAAGATATTTCAGATAAAAAAAAAACATTTACATATAGTCCACAAGAGAAAGTAATAGTTGAATTTATAAAAATGACCCCCTTCAAAAGTTTACATACACTTGATTCTTAACACTGTGTTGTTACCTGAATGATTTTTTTTTTTTTTTTTTTTTTTTTTTTTTTTTTAGTGATAGTTCCTAAGTCCCTTGTTTGTCCTGAACAGTTAAACTGCCCGCTGTTCTTTAGAAAAAATCCTTCAGGTTCCACAAATTGTTTGGTTTTTCAGCATTTCTGTGTATTTGAACACTTTCCAACAATAACATCTTTTCACATTAAGGACAACTGAGGGATTCATATGCAAATACAGTATTACAGAAGGTTCAAACGCTCACTGATGCTTCAAAAGGAAACGATGCATTAAGATTTTGAATTTGAAAATCAGGGTAAATTTAGCTTATTTTGCCTTCTGGCAAACATGCAAGTATCTTCTGTAACCTCTGAAGGGAAGTACTAAATGAAAAAAAAAAGTATTTGGGCATAATAAGAAAAAAATTTACACATCTTCATTCTTTTCAAATGTTTACACCTATTTCCTTTCAGAGCATTAGTGAGGGTTTAAACATTCTGAAATAGTTGCATATGAGTCCCTCAGTTGTCCTCAGTGTGAAAAGATGGATCTCAAAATCATACAGTCATTGTTGGAAAGGGTTCAAATACACAGAAATGCTGAAAAACCAAAAAAATCTGTGGGACCTGAAGGACTTTTTCTAAAGAACAGCTTGCAGTTTAACTGTTCAGGACAAACAAGGGACTCAAAGGGAACTATCGCTAAAAAAACAGCTTTGGATCATTCAGGTAACAACACGATATTAACAATCAAGTAAACTTTTGAACTGGGTCATTTTTATAAATTTAACTATTACTTTTCACTTTTGATCTATATGTGAATGTATTTTCTGTCAAATATGTTATTCAGGTCAGTACTAAATAAAAAATAGCATGCATTTTGTATGATCCCTCTTATTTTGGTAAAATTAACATTTCGCAGATTCTTCAAGGTGTATGTAAACTTTTGACTTCAACTGTATTTACAGTACTACACTTATGTATATTATGTATGCATTTTTTGTTTAAAGTATTTGTTTCATTTGTGTATTTTATTTATTTCATCTATTTTATTTCATCTATTTTTATCTGTTGTAATGTTACCAAAATTATCTCTATTATAATTAATATTTAAAGGCATAGTTCACCAAAAATGAAACTTTTGTCATCATTTACTCACCCCAAGTTGTTCCAGACATGCATGCGTTTCTTTCTTCTGTTGAGCACAAAAGAAAATATTTTGAAGAATGTTAAAGAACCAAACAGTTGACGGTAGCCATTGACTTCCATAGTATGGAAAAAATACTATGGATGTCAATGGCTACCATCAACTAAATTTTCATTTTTGGTTTGCTGCATCTTTGTGGATGCACATGCTTCTATATGAAGGGATATAACATAGAATGTGATGAGAAATAAGAGATGGCACGGTTTAGCCAGACTTAGTAAATAAGAACTTCTGTATACATGAAGTGTTAATAGATGCAACAGAAGCACTAAAACCTGAAAGGCTACGTTTATGGGATTACACTGAGAATCAGCTGCGGTGACACAGCACAGATGGCTCCACTTGGGCTTTTAATGGGGTTTAACCCCAGCAAACTCCATGACCTGGCAGTCCTCTGCAGGGTGCAGAGAGAGTTATTAACAGCTGATGTCCAGCAGTAAGAGCCTGAGGGCTGACTGCTCACATTCTGAAGCAATGTAGAAGGCTACTAAACGGTGCTACTAACTAGCTACAAACCGTAGCTTCATACAATTACGATTGAACCTCTGATGTCACATGTACTATTTTGTCAATGTTCTTGGTACCTTTCTGGGCCTTGAACATGGAAGGACCCTTGCTGTCTATGGATGGCCAGCTCCTTTGGACTTCATTCAAAATATCTTAATTTGTGTTCTGAAGATGAACAAAGGTCTTATGGGTTTGGAAAAACACGAGGGTAAGTAATTAATTAAAGAATTTTCATTTTTGGGTGAACTAACCCTTTAAAGTAGGGATGCAAAACGATTAATCGCATTCAAAATAAAAGTTTATGTTTACATACTATGTGTGTATATTTATTATGTATATACACCCACAAATATGTATGTATATATATATATATATATATATATATATATATATATATATATATATATATATATGAAACTTTTAAATCCTAATGTTTTCTATATTAACATGACAATGCCTCTGTGTATGAGGCAAGATATATATATATATATATATATATATATATATATATATATATATATATATATATATATATATATACTTGTATATAATTCATACTATATATAAATATAAGTGTACATATTTTCCTTAATATATACATATGTGTATTTATATACATAATAAACACACACACACACACACACACACACACATAGTATGCAAACATAAACTTTGATTTTAAATGCGATTAATTGTGATTAATAATTTTTGCAGCCCTATTTTAAAGCACAATATTAAAAAAAAGCTTCATTATCATTTGTAAATGGGTCCGTGTATGCAAGGCAGAACCTTATTTAAACTAACTAGTGTAAATGCCAACATTTATTTAAATTTAAACTCAGAATTGCATGAGGTGACTGTATAGTGTGTGTCACAAAACAAATAGGTAGCTGCAGTCCTGTTGCGTCTATCTTACCAGTTTCATGAAGCTTGTCTGGAAGTCCTCATTCAGATAGATATCCTGCTTTTTTGTGCTTGTGTTGGCAGAGAAGGTCAGAGGTCACTGAGATTATGATCCGAGGTCATCCGAGGGTCAAACTTTCTAAAGTGACATCAAACAAGTTTACTTTTCTGGAAAAAAGTGACTGATTGTGTAACTAATAAAGTTCCTCAGAACTGCAAACTTCCTCAGAAGTGTTTGCATACCCTCTTCACACCACCCGCTTGACTAAAAAATATATATTCTTCCATATTATACAATTTAATTTTTAATAGCATCTTAATATAAATAATAGTTTAATAATTGTTTTGTATCTTTAAGTTCTTGCTCCTTCTAGCACCCCATTTACACCTGGTTTTACACTTGGGTCACAAAGGTAATTAACGTTTTGTGATCGTTAATACACTACATTGCCAAAATTATTGGAACACCCCGTTCTAATGAACAGGTTTGACTACTGTAGAAATTTCCATGGGTACAAATCCTAATGTTTTCTATTTTAACATGACAATGCCTCTGTGTATGAGGCAAGATTCAAAAAGAAATGATTGATTCAGTCAGTGTGGAAGAACTTGACTGGTCTGCAGAAAGCAAAGTCCTAATCCCATCTGAACAAAGTCATCTGGTGTGACTTTAAATGCAAACACCAATGACTTGTAACTATGGGTACAGTCATTTTCGACACTTCCAAAATGGTTGCAACAGAGGAAATACAATTTATAAATACATGAATTGTTTTCATCTTTGTTGCCACAGTTTTGGAAGTGCTGAAGAGATTAAGTGTTCTAAAGAAGGGGGTGCCCCAATACTTTTGTCGATATAGTGCATGTACAAGTCATTGGTGTTTGGTGATGAGTTTTTGGCTCAAGGTCTGCATTTAAAGTCACACCAGAGGTGTTTAGCTGAGATTTGGGCTTTGCTTTCTGCAGACCAGTCAAGTTCTTTCACACTGAGTGAATCAATCATTTCTTTTTGAACCTTGCCTTACACACAAGAATTGAAGAGGGTCTTGTCAAAACCGTTGCTGTAAAATTAGAAGCAAACAATTCCCTAGAATATCATTATATGCTTAAACATTAATATTTGTACTCATGTAAATGACTAAATTAGTCAAACCTGTTCATTAGAACAGGGTGTCCTAGTACTTTTGACAACATAGCGTATATTCATATATTTCAAGCCATTCCAAAAATAATCTATTAGGGGTTTATTATCTACTTTAATAAAACACTTTATATAAATGATTTATGTTACGTGGAAACAAATGAATTAGGAGTACAAGACTACTTCTAAAAGGCGGCAATGGAAGATGTGTTTTTTTGCTATAAGGGGTGTCCAATCCTGCTCCTGGAGGCTCAATAGCCTGCAGAGATTAGTTCCAACCAGCTCCAAAACTAGCCTGGAAGTTTCTAGTGAGTCTAAAGACCTTGATTACTTTGGTTAAGGTGTATTTAATTAGTGCTGGAGGTTAACTCCTCAGGACAGTGGTCCTCAAAGAACAAGTTTGTAGGCTACTGCTTACCAACTAGGGGCTCTGTGACAACAACCAGTCAATCTCTGAACCCCTGGAAACACTTTGATTCAGTGATACTTTTAGTACAAAACCAGAGACGCTCCATAAAATCCAACTCGTATAGCCTAACCAAGGAGACGCTTTTGAGACTCATGTTACACAGGTGTACACAGCTATACTTCTCTGCTGACTGCTTGTGATTGGATCACAAGAGGCGGATCTCTGCACCAGCTGTAAACGGCTATCGTGTTCCCACGTTTCTGTGTTGCGACGTCCTTTATTTATTTAGTAAACTACTGCCCTCTAGTGTAAGAAAACCACACAGTACACTACAGTACACGTATCCCTTCAGAAATGGTAACACTAAAATTAACTTAATAACTGCATTAGGAACAACAAGGTTTGTATAATCTCCCGTAACTCGTCAGCTCTTTGGTTTCATTATCAATACGATGAGTGCTAAATCCAGCATCTTTACCTGCCGTCAGAAAACCAAGCTCACAGACTCACAGACACAGAAGTTACTCTTATAGCATACACATGAGATTGTAAAAATTAAAAAAAAAAAAAATCAACCGTTTACATAAAATTTTGAATGAAATGTATGTTTTTATTATTGTTTGGTGTTGTACATTTCAGAATTGTGCTGCCTATCACTAATTTTTTTTTTTTTTTTTTTTTTTTTTTTTTACAATTTTGTATACATGACTGTATGAATGGCTACGCCCTGAAGTTGCATTTAAAACTGTAATATTTATGTTACTAACTGACCTGACCCATACACAAAGTTACAGTGTGAAAGGACATCAAAAACCTAACAACAATGGTAACATTGATTTCACAGATAACAGATGAACCATGAATGAACCACAGATGAATAACCAGCTTGGCTACTCTAAATCCCATTTGAGTGGTTACAGAGGTCAAAAATCTAGAATGCTAGTAAACTAATAAAGGTAGTAGATGCAAAATATGGTGTAACCATGAGCTGTTACTGTTAAAGACATTTATTATAACCTCATACATCATGTCATTTCAGGTTTCTTTTCTTTTCTATGGGATCCAGTCTTTGTGAAGATGGACAGCATGAATTTTGCAGATTCATTGGGGTGGAAAGTAGCGGGTACAATGAGATACTCTCCTGGTTTAAGCTTGAAGAATTTCATCACATGTCTTTTATCGATAAAGCTTCCACTATCTTCCACAGAATTTCTGCGGGAGAAGAACTTGGCAGGGAACTTCTCATCTTTCATCTAAAGAAGAATGAAATTGTATTATTTTTCTTTACAAAGCAAAACAAATGTGTTTATAGAGTTTAATACTATTAAGCTTGAATTGTATTTTACTTGCCTCTGGTGGTATCTGTTAAAGCAGAAAAACATGAAACACACCATTAATAAGTGGAAACCAAAATCACTGTATTCAGTGAGATTTTCTGTGAGTCCAGTAGAGTTATTATTAATACTGACCAGATAAACACTGAAGCCGATGCTGTAGTTCGAAACAAGACTTCTGTATCTGTTCTCATGGATCTGCATGAGGGACACCAGTATGTTTTCAGGACACTGGCCACTAGCACATTCTGCATCAAGCTCCTCAATCCTCACTCGAAATTGAGGGTTTGTCCAAAAAGATTCTGCAAGACATCCATTGAATTAGATCTTAGTGGTACACACATATGGACAAAACTATATAGACACTCAGTAGCACAATCATACATTTGCTTGTTCAACATTTACACCCTGGATTGTTAATTTCATGTTGCATATGCATGCTGTTTCTAAAATTTCTATTAATAAGGTATTTGTGTTAGAATGCAATTGTAAGAAATGACCACTTGCCTCTATCTATATATATACATTTATATATGAGCTACCTTTATTGTTGATGCAGCCACCAGCTGTAGTCCCAGATTCCCAGCTGCCATTGTAGTGTGTTGTTGTCCAGCTGCATTTAGAGGAACTGTCCAGAAAATCAGGTCTGAGACAGCAAATATCAATTTCTTTGAAGTTTTTGGTGAAGTCCTCCATTGACATCCTGTAATAAAATTTGTCGCTGAAAACATTCGATTCACATTTAATGCAAAAAAGGTCATACCTGAAATTACGGTTTATGCCTACCAGAACTCCCCATCCTTGTCACTGACCAAAGAACGACACTCGGTTCGTTCCTTCACATTCACTTTGTACCACAATGATGACCTGAAAGTTATGCAAAAGTATATTGAAATATTGCATGGTGTTGTTCTAATCTAATACATAAGTATTACTGCAAATAGCTAAATTTGACCTTTTTTAACACATTAGAAATAAAGTGTCACTGACTGTCTGTCAATGTACAATGAGGGAAAAAAAATATTTGATCCCCTGCTGACAAATAAATGATCAGTCTCAAAAATTTCAATGGTAGGTTTATTTTAACAGTGGGAGACAGAATAACACACACACACACACACACACACACACACAATGCATGAGCTGAAATTAGGAGCACTCTCTTAAAGGGAGTGATCCTAATCTCAGCTTGTTACTTGTATAAAAGACCCCTGTCCACAGAAGCAATGAATCAATCAGATTCCAAAATCTCAACTATGGCCAAGACCAAAGAGCTGTCCAAGGATGTCAGGGACAAGACTGTAGACCTGCACAAAGCTGGAATGGGCTACAAGATCATCGGCAAGCAGCTTGGTGAGAAGGTGACAACAGTTGGTGCGATTATACGCAAATGGAAGAAACACACAAAAAAACTGTCAATCTCCCTCGGTCTGGGGCTCCATGCAAGATTTCACCTTGCTGAGTTTGAATGATCATGAGAACTGTGAGGAATCAGCCCAGAACTACACGGGAGGATCTTGTCAATGATCTCAAGGCAGCCGGGACCATAGTTACTAAGAAAACAATTGGTAACACACTACGTCGTGAAGGACTGAAATCCTGCAGCGCCCACAAGATCCCCCTGCTCAAGAAAACACATGTACAGGCCCATCTGAAGTTGGCCAATGAACATCTGAAGGATTCAGAGGAGAACTGGGTGAAAGTGTTGTGGTCAGATGAGACCAAAATTTAGCTCTTTGGCACCAACTCAACTTGCCGTGTTTGGAGGTGGAAACATTATGCTTTGGGGGTGTTTTTCTGCTAAGGGGACAAGACAACTGCACCGCATCAAAGAGACGATGGACAGGGACATGTACCGTCAAATCTTGGGTGAGAACCTCCTTTCCTCAACCGGGGCATTTAAAATGGGTCATGGATGGGTATTCCAGCATGATAATAACCCAAACACATGGCCAAGGCAATAAGAAGAAGTACATTAAGGTTCTGGAGTGGCCTAGCCAGTCTCCAGACCTTAATCCCAAAGAAAATCTGGAGGGAGCTGCAAAACGTCAACCTCGAAACCTTAATGACTTGGAGAGGATCTGCAAAGAGAAGTGGGACAAAATCACTCCTGAGATGTGTGCAAACCTGGTGGCCAACTACAAGAAATGTCTGACCCCTGTGAATGCTAACAAGGGTTTTGCTAAGTCATGTTTTGCGAAGGGGTCAAATACTTATGTCACTCATTAAAATGCAAATCCCCCAAAAAAATTGAATGCATTTTTGTGGATTTTTTTGTTTTTTTTTTATTCTATCTCTCACTGTTCAAATAAACCAACCATTGAAATTATACACTGATCATTTATTTGTCACTGGGCAAACTTACAGAATCAAAATTTTCCCTCACTGTATGTATTTCACAGAATGTCAGTACAGAACTGGCTTTTGTTTGATAAAGGAAAAGCCTATTACAAAAGAATGACTAAAGGTGGCGTAATTAATTTTAATGATGCTTGACAAATTCCAACAGTATGAATGACAATGACCGTTGGTGATGTAACTTGCTGATTTAGTTTTTTCTTGTTGCGGTCTTAAAAATAAAGGTTCTTTTTTGGCATTGATGGTTCTATGAAGAACCTTGAAACATCCATGGAACCTTTCAAATGCAGGAAAGGTCTTTATAGTGGAAAAAGGTTTTTTAGATTCTATGTCAAAATGTGCTTCAAAATGGTTCACTGAAAGGTTCTTTGAGGAACCAAAAAATAGTATTTCTGTGGCATCACTGAAGAAACACCCCTTTGGAGCCTTTATTTTTAAGAGTGTGTTTGGTTTGTTGTAACCAGTGTTTGGGGTAATGCGTTAAAGTTAATGTAAGTTACGTAATCAGATTACTTTTTTCAAGTAACTAGTGAAGTAACGCATTACTTTTCCAATTTTCCATTTTCAAAAAAGTAACGCCAGTCTTTGCTGCTGACCTTTGTTGATCCAATTCAACCATACTAATAGGCAAAATTTACTTTAGATTAACTAAGATTTGTGCTTCATTTTTCTCATTGCTGAAGAGTGTTGAACTTCCTTCTCCTACAGTTCTACTGTACAGACATGAATTTACTTTTTCTTCAGCCTTAGGCTTATTCATTTCACTTGTTCGTGTAAAAGGGCTTTTACATTTGCTAAAAATCTTACATTTTATATTAAAAACAAAGCCCAGCCCAGAATTAAAAAGTAACGCAAAAGTAATGTAACGCATTACTTTCCATAAAGTAAAAGTAATTAATTACTTTTTTAGGGAGTAGCACAATATTGTAATGCATTATTTTTAAAAGTAACTTTCCCCAACATATAATACATATATGACAGGCACATGAAGACGTACTGTGTAACAGTTACGATTCATCATAGTAAACCACATTTAGTTTTAAAGATCTGTTTTTTGTAGCCTAATCACCCAGATATCACATGTACGTCTGCAAGGTGTCTGTTAAAGATCTTTTGATCCTGAAAGCATCTGCTGTGTACAAACGTCTGGCAGACGTCTGTAAGATGTCAGTTTTACATACATTCTAATTCATAAACATCTTAAAGACATCTTAAAGACATCTTAAAGACGTCTATTTGACATCTGATAGCAAACTACGTCTTGTAGATGTCTTGCAGATGTAAATGCAGACGTTAAATAGACATCTCTGAGATGAACGTGTGCTATCAGGGCAGTTAATTTTACATTTTTAGCATACTAAAAATCTAATACAACTCACAAACCTCTTCAAGATTCTGATTAATATAATCATTACGTATCCAGTGTTACAAACAAACAATGTCACTTGATCAACATTGGGATTAGTGGGTCTATATAGTTTCATATTGAGTCTTACTTGTCACTCCAGGCACCGTTCCACTCGCCCATTCCCCATGGATTCAACACTCTCACCAGCCTCACTGGTTTTCCTTGGCATGTTACCTGTTAAACCATGATATGACACTTAGGGATGAACACAAACCACACAAAGGACATACCCAAGGGTGGAGCTCATTTGGAGCTGAAGGCGATTAGTAAATAAACACTGGTGTATGCTAGTACAACAACAATTAGCATAAGGATAAAGTGAGTTTGTTGTTTCTAAACACCTTTTTTTGTATTATAAACCCATATGGATGGGTTGTAATTATAGAATGAATTAGTATTATCAGAGTAACTATAAATATTAGCATCATGCTTACTAAAAACAGTCCCACTACAGAGAACAGAGCCTTGAGGGCACTACTTGGGAACACAACTGAAGTACAAGGAGTTTTAAAACAAAACCTTACTTAAAATGATGGAATGATGAACAATTCAGTAAATTTTGACATTTCTAAAGGGATTTAAGTTTTTTTGTTACGGAATTTACCAGTATCTATCAATCATCCAAATGTGTAAGACAACTGACATTTCAATTTGTAACAATTTTACCTTAAACACACTTCTGAAAGGAATTTTGTAAAAAAAATGTCAATGTCAAATATGAAAATGGTTGAGAATGAATTGTTCGATTATGAATTGAAAGAAATTAAGGGATGTGTTCCTAAAAGCAACACTGAAATGCTGTTGATCAAACTTGCTATTAAAAACCTGGGTTATTTAGACAGCTACGCTCTTAAAAATATAGGTGCTTTAAAAGGTTGTTCACAGCGATGCCATAAAAGAACCATTTTTGGTTCCACAAAGAACCATCTCTTTCTTACCTTTTTAGAATCTGGAGAACCTTCTTTCGCCACAAACAATTTTTTTTTTGTAAAACAGATGTTAAAGGTTCTTTATGGAACCATTTAGACAAAAAAGATTCTTCTATGGCATTGTGAAGCACCTTTTTTTTATAGTGCATGTAATCTGATGCCACTGTGATCTGACATTTAATTCTGTGCAGACTTACCTCAAAAACCCCCGTCACTGAATATGCATGGCCTTGCACAATACCATTAGGTAATACATTCTCAGATTTGGCCTGACATGGTATGAAAAAAAGACATATCATATCAGTTATGCTGCCAAACTGAAATATGTAGCAGGAAATAAAAACAGATTGTTTTATGTATTACATTGTTTCCTATATCTTACGATTTAGTTACACTTTGAACTCTTTAATGCAAAACCTAACAAACTGCTTTGGTGACAGTGCTTTAGATGGTAATCATGATAATATCTGTTACACCTGAGGTCACTGCTTACCCCAGGATGGGAACCACAGGCCATCAGAGCCTTTGTTTTGACTGCACGGTCCATCAGGCTCCACACATCTATAGCAGGTTTTTCTAATTCAAAGTTCACATGGACACCACCGGTGAAATCCAACAAAGCCTCAGATACTTGACCAGCGTGCATGTCAGCGTAGGAGCCGCACACCCTGTAAAAGGCATTCTATATATTAAGTATATACTATAGCGGACCAAACATGCTGTTGAAAAATGTAATGACTAGTGACAAATACTGCCATTTGTAAGGCAATTTAAAAATCAGGTTACATGCAAGTCGTGGTTCAATAAACAACTATATAATTTAACACTATAAGAAGAAGAATTTTACCACAACATGCTAGTACCTACTTGGCATAAGCTTTCTCCAGTAATGCCGGCCAAAACTCATTAGATGTTTTTGAAAGAACAAAAACGAGTTGTCCATCGATTGTCGGAAGTTTGTCATCAATGACCACATCAATCCATTTCCCAAACCGCCAGAACTATACAAATTAAGCACAACATAAGGCTGAAGGACTGATATCATTTTAAACAGTATTCAGTAATGCTGTGAAGACCAAAGAACTCACTCTGAAGTGAAATATGCCTGCATAATCTTTATCAAATGACTGGTCAGCTGGCATGACCTGGTCCATGACTTCCTTCCTAAATGTTAAAGCCCCAACTGAAGCGAGAAACCAGCAGTTTCCTGAAGTAAAAAAGCACAAAAATAAGCAAAACCGATCTTTTTAATGACTTGACCAATGGCTTTCTGCTATATATAAAGTGGCATGGGGTAAATATTAAAAATGTATAAATAAACATACCTAAAATAGGTCCTTGGGAATAGTCAAACCTGGACACCTCCTGTACAATGAGCTGAGGGTCTGACACTATTTTCTAAACAGAGAAAATACAATGAAACTTGGCCCAGGGATTTGGGAATACTAGAAAAAGATTTTAGGTCTGCTTTGTCTTGCCACAGTTGTAAATAAAAAATGCTGGGAAATGTGAACAGGTGAAGCTGTTCTGACAAGCTCTAAGAAAATTTCTTAGTACTTTGATTCTTTCAAACAAGTTTCTGAAGGTCTGAAGATCAATGAAAGTCAATACAGGTAACTTACTGATGGCCTCAACCACTCAATTGCGTCCAGATCTAGTTTAAGTTGGTTCTTTGGGTCAATGGAGCTGCTGTCTGAAGGGAACTTGTCATCAACAAATGTCTTATTTTTGGTGATGCAGCTCTTCTTCAACTCCTGGTAGTCCTGATCCAAGAATTTCAAAGGGTTGTCGAGAGTGCCCGTGCTGTTTTTTGTGGTGGTTTCATTCCTGGCTTTCTTGTTTACACGAGGTGGAGGCATTTTTTTTCTTAGATGCAAAAGTCTGTTTCTTAGAGTAAAGTATAAAGAGAAGCAAACGCTTGGAAGGAACATTTAAAAGACATGTCTTGATAATATTCAGAGACATACAATATAATTAGAGGATAAACTCCACTAAGCAAAACTTCAAAGTTTTGAAGATAAAAATAATATACTTTACCTTCAAGTATAACAACTCACCTAAATGAGCAGGCTTCTCCTTTTAGGTTTAACTTATTCTCGTTGTTCTGCCCTAGGCTCTGGAACTCTGTGCTCAGACTGAATGATGTTTCAGGAACTGTGCATGTTATGTGTAAAAGGATTTGTTTTGCATAGTACGTCACCGCACAGGTATATCGTTGCACAAGGTGAATAAGATTCCAAATTCCTCCCACCACTGTTTTATAATTACACAACATTAAATTCCACAACATATATAGCTTTAACTATTGGCAAACAGGATTAGTAACTGGTTTGCATAATTAACTTGAATGAAAAGCCAATGTTTATCGTAATAGATAATTAATAAAGAAAATGCACCTGACTAATCCTTGATATAGTTCAAATTATATATGCGATTATGAAAGTACAGAAACTCAAATTATTGATCTCTTAATAATTCTTATTTTTACACCTGAGACTTAATACAAGCCCGTTAACCACTGAACCCAGTTCATGCATTGTTTTAAATTAGAATTTCATTTATTGGGGCCAAGCACAGAAGGTGCGGTAGCACCTATTGTATCAGTTGGCGTTCTTATTATTCTTCTTCTTCCGTTTCTTCCGGCGCAAGTCTATGGCAGCCTATAGAACCTCTTGCGATAAAGTTGTATAATTTTGCACACTGATAGAGGACAGTCCCAACATTAACCATAGCAAGTTTGATGTCTCTAACTCAAACTCTCTAGCACCACCACTTGTCCGAAATTTCACTTTCTTTTTGCTAATAAAATTCTTTTTTTCTCTGAATCCTTGGGTCATGCCGAGTCGAATGAACACCAAAATTCAAAAATCGTATGGTTTAGTTTGTTTTCTATAATTTATTGTTTGTAAAACCTACTTTTTCGAACTCGTCCTAGACGGTTTGTCTGATTGTCACCAAAATTGGCTCAGATCATCTTCAGACCATGCTGGCAAAAAGTTATGGAATTCAAGTTGATTGGACAAACCGTTCTCGAATAACGCGCTAATTAATTCTACGAAAAGCGTGCAAAAATGGATGTGAGGTCATATCTCCGCAACGGTTTGTCGTATTGAGACCAAACTTGGTGTGTGTTATAATATGCATGACCTGAGGCTACCTGCAGTGTTTCGTCACAGTGCCACCTAGTGGTCAGGAGATATGAAAAATGGCTATTTTCGCTTATAACTTCTCAGTGCTTTGCCAAAAAATCTCAAAGCTCATCCCGTTAGATTCGGAGGAGCATTCCGAGACGAACCATATCCAATTTTCCCATGTCAGCCATTTTGGGTGTCGGCCATTTTGAATTTAGCTTTAAAATGCTGTATCTTGAGAACGGATTAGCGTATCGTTTTGATATTAATTACAAAAATGTTAGGCACTATGCCCTGAATGCACATACAAATTTTGGGGCCAGCGCCACCTTGTGGTCAAAACTTATAACGAAATTTCGAAAAATGCTAACAATTTATGTGAAAAATGGCTTATTGTAATGAAATTGATCACAAAATATTCCTTGGGTCAGGCCAAGAACATTGATACCAATTTTGCCAATTTCGAACAAGTGGTGGCGCTAGAGAGTTGAATGTAGAAAACCTACTTTTTCGAACTCCTCCTAGACCGTTTGTCGGATTTTCACCAAATTTGACTCGGATCATCTTCAGACCATGCTGACAAAAAGTTATGGATTTTGTGTCGATATTCAAAACCGTTTTCATTTAACGCATCAACGAATTTGCTGAAAAGATGTCAAAGCGCATCTGAAGCTGTATCTCTGCAAAGCTTTGAGATATTTGAACCAAATTTTGTATGTGCATTATCACCTCACACTGATTACACCACATCAATTTGGTAACAGCGCCACCTATTGGTCAAGAGTAACAAACCATTCATTAACTATCAATTATAAATTGTCCAAAAATGCTTATAACTGTAGACAGCATTATCCTAGTGTAATGAAATTAGTCTCAAAATATTCCTTGGGTCATGCTGACAACATAGATACCAAATATGTTGTAGATACCACAGTTGATTTATGTTGAAAACCTACTTTTTCGAACTAGTCCTAGACCGTTAGTCCGATTTTCACCAAAATCGAGTCAGATCATCTTCAGACTGTGCTGACAAAAGTTATGGATTTCATATTGATAGATGAAACCGTTTTTGTACAGCGCCTCTACAAATTTTAGGCTTGATGCCAAAATGATTCTGAGGCTTTATCTCTGCAAAGCTTTGACATAAAGACACCAAACTTTGAGTGTGCCTTTGTCACCTCACACTAAACACACCACATCTATTTGATAACAGCGCCACCTGTTGGTCAAACCAAATAAGCCATTAAATCGTATCAGTAGGCGTTCTACATCATTTTTCTGTCGTTTTGACTAAAATCATCTGAAAATGGCTTCTTTTTACTTATTGTTACAGTTGGTCTGCTGTTCCTGCCATCCTTAGCTCCTCATTTTCCCCTTTGAATGCTTGGCCCCGTAATTGCTGCTTGCAGCTATATTTTAACTTATATTTGGTGTAGAAGAGGAGACAACATGTATGATCATGTGGTCAGAATCCTTTAAGAAGAATTTCAAATTTTAATGGGAATTCTTAAAACATAAAACAAACAACATAAGATTATGTGACTTAAAATGAGAAAAAGAACAAGGTATAAAGTCATTAAAAAGAAATAGTAGTATGAAAAGAGATATAAAATAGTGTACAATCTTGAGCTGTTAGGTTCATATGATACATAAAACATTGCCTTATTTCTCTAAACATAGTGTTTGTATGCACAACATTCTATTATATCTATGCATTAAACAATGATTTTGAGAAACCGCTTTGTACTCATTTGTAAAACAGAACTGAAGTCTACTGTTGAAGTCAAAATTTTACATACACCTTGCAAAATCTGCACTGATTTTTTTTATTTATTTTTTTTATTTATTGTTTAGTGATTGCTGTGTATGAGTCCCTTGCTTGTCCTAAATAGTTAAATGCCCACTGTTCTTCAGAAAAATCCTTCAGGTTCCATAAATTATTTGGCTTTTCAGCATTTTTTGTGTATTTGAACCCTTTCCAACAACTGAGGGACTAATATTTAACTATTACAGAAGGTTCAAACGCTGACTGATGCTTCAGCAAGAAAAACAATGCATTAAGAGTTTTCTCCCCCTGGCTCTTAATGCATGGTGCTTTCTTCCATCTTCTGTAATAGTTGCATACAAGTCTCTCAGTTGTCTTCAGTGTGAAAAGATGGATCTCAAAAAGGTTCAAATACACAAAAATGCTAAAAAAGATCAAAGAATCTGTGGGACCTGAAGGTTCAAATACACAAAAATGCTAAAAAAAGATCAAAGAATCTGTGGGACCTGAAGGATCTTTTTGAATAACAGCAGGCAGTTTAACTGTTCAGGACATGAACTCATGAACAACTATCACTAAACAAAAAAACACAGCTGTGGATCATTCAGGTAACAACACAGTATCATTTTTTTATAGATTCAACTTTTATTTTCTTATTTTTTGGACTATATGTAAATATATTTTATGTGAACTATCTTATTTAGATTAGTACTAAATAAAAAAAAAAAAAACATGTATGTTTCCGCTTATTTTGGTAAAATAACTAATATTTTGCAGATTCTGCAAGGTGTATGTAAACTTTTGACTTTAACTGTATTTATGTAAAATGACATGATCAGGTACTGAAAAAAAACTGCTATTATAAAATCAATTCATTATGCATTTCCATTCAACTGGTGTACCCCTGATTGGTCTTTGATAATAATCGCATACAATGTCATGACAGGTTTCTAATTTCTTTTATAGGTCTCACCCTTTGTGAAGATGGACAGCATGAAATTTGCAGTCTCATTAGGATTGAAAGTGGATGGTACAATGAGATAGCTTGAAGAATTTCATCACATGACTTGATTGGGTAAATTTCTCACTAGCTGCCACGGGACGTTTAATGTAGAACTTGGCTGGGAACTTCCCATCTTTCATCTAAAGGAGAGTGAAAAATACATTTGAATTCAAGCAACCACTTTATTTAGAGCTAAACGTAGCTAATAATTACATATTTGTGTATTAGATTTTACTTGCCTCTGGTGGTATCTGTTAAGGTAGAAAACAGAATAACACACGATTAATAAGTTTCATAATTAATTTGGTGGAAACCAAAATAGTTGTACTCTTTGACTTTTGATAATACTGACCAGAAAAACACTGAAGCCAATGGCGTAGTTAGAAACAAGATCTCTGTATCTATTCTCATGTTTCTGCATTAGAGACACCAGTCTGTTTTCAGGACACTGGCCACTAGCACATTTGTCATCAAGCTCCTCTATCCTCACACGAAACTGAGGGTTTGTCCAGAAAGTCTCTAAAACACATCCAGAGATTCAGACCGGTTCACATGTACACACTAAATGGCTAAAAGTATGTAGACACCCAAACACTACACAAATTGAACATTTAATGGTTCTCAACATTATTAAGATCCTCAACATATTAACATTTCACTCACTCCTCACTCACTGTCATTATAGATATTACTTACCGTTATTGTTGAGGCAGCCACCAGCTGTAGTCCCAGCATCCCAGCTGCCATAATAACATGTGGAAGTCCAGTTGCGTTTAAAGGAACTGTCCAGAAAATCAGGACTGAGGCAGCAAATATCAATGTCCCTAAAGTTTTCAGTGAAGTTCTCCATTGACATGGCTGAAGAAAGACCCTCGGATTGGTCACTTTTACTCAATTGTTCCACAATAATGACCTGAAAGAAAAAAAAAACATATATTACAGTGATAGATTGTTTTTTTTTTCTTATAGCACAATCACAATGACTGTCTAGAAAACTCAATCCGGTGGTAAAAAGTATGATGTATTTTGTTATTTTTTCCACACTGAAAACCATGATGTAATTTCCTAGAAGACGATGTAGTCAGAGAACTGCCTTTTGTTCATAAAAGGGACGGCCTGTTACAAAAGGCTGACAAAGGCAGCCTGTAAACAAAAGACAACAAAAGCTGTCTTCTGTTGACAGGAGAATACTGTTGATATGAATGACAGTGACTGTTGGTGAAACAACAAACACTGTTAGTGTGAACGCCTTTCAACAGGAGTGTAACTCCATATTGAAAACATATAGGAAGAAACTATTCTAAACCGATTATTAATTATTCATTAGTATCATTTTCATTAGCAAAATAGAACATAACAGAATATTTTGGAATATGGGGACATGACATGACAAAAATGTGCAAAATTTGCCCCAGTGTTCACTTATTTGTAATAAAAAAAAATCAATAACATTCTATATGAACAATTGTGTGCTTAATATTGTATTCAATGTAATACATATAATAAGGACATGAGGATATTGTCAGGGCCCTGCCCTGACAGCCCTGTCTTTCTTGTCTTTGTTTAATGTGTCTTTGTTTGTGTTGGTCATGTGCTCCCTTGATCCTGCCTCCTTTTTTCCCTTTGCCACGCCGACTTGTTTAGTCCTTGTTGGTCTGAGTGTCGTCACCTGTCCTTCTCGTTTGGTCCTCTTTTGTCTTAGTGTCCTCACCTGTTCCTCTTGTTCTCACCTCCCTTTATATTGTGCTCTTTCCCTCTTGTCTTTGCTGGTTCGTTTTGGTGTGTGTGCTCTCTCCTACAGTAGCTCGTTTTTTCCTAGTCTTATTAGAAGTGCCTTTTGAAATATTTATCTTTCCTTTATTTAGTCCTTTTCTCCCCTCTAGTTAGCTTCTAGTTTTTTCATTTATTTATTTTTTTCTAGTCAAGCCCTGGTTTTTTGTTGTCTTGTCTCTTGTGTGTGTCTGTCGGTTCCAGCCCTGTCTCCTGAGTTCCCCCCTGGTCGCTGCTTCTGGCCCCCCGGATGTTGGCGGGGTTTTCAAGAGTCTCCATCCTCGTCAAGCCTTTTCTCCCTTGTCGTGCACTCCCAGGCCCTCTTTGTGGACTGTCTTCCTGCCCCTTCCTCCTGTTTGCCCTGTCCAGTCAATAAACTGTTCGAAGCTCATTCTGCGTTTGGGTCCTCTCTTTGCAATTCGTAACAGATATTGTATAGTAGGAATGTTGGAAAACATAAACTCACTGTAGACCTGAAATAGTATACAAGATTAGAATTAGTGTCCCAAATCATAAAAACCAGGATGTAATACTATTTCTATGCACATAGTTATCCGACATAATGATTTTTCAGTGTGATAGTGTGTCACCAAACTAGTCTACTCTTCTGCGACACAATAAAAAAAAAACATGTTCTCAAAAAGAGCAAATTCTTTTAGGGCATAGTATAAGTAGGCAAACTAGGATGTTGCACTAATGTTTGTAAGCTACCTTTGTTTACAATAGTATCAACGTAGTACTCTCTAAGAACAGTTAAGGTCAAAAGTTTACATCCCCTTTCAGAATCTGCAAAATCCCCCAAAAATATGTTTTCCAGCACGAACCCTTTCCAACAATGACTGTATGATTTTGAGATCCATCTTTTCACACTGAGGACAACTCAGGGACTCATATGCAACTATTACAGAAGGTTCAAATGCTCACTGATGCTCCAGAAGGAAAAACAATGCATTTAGAGCTGGGGGTGAAAACTTTCGAAGGGAATGTGTACATTTTTTTTTTTTTTTTTGCCTAAATATATTTTTTTCATTTAGTACTGGTCTTCAGAGGCTACAGAAGATAAGATAAGACAAAATAAGTTAAATTGAGCATTTGAACCTTCTGTAATAATTGCATATGAGTCCCTCAGTTGTCCTCAGTGAAAAAAAAAATGGATCCTAAAATCATATAGTCATATGTTTTACCAGAATTTTTGTGTATTTGAACCCTTTCCAACAGAAAACGGCTCGATTATTTCCGGGTTCTGCCTTCTGAAAAACCAAATGTAATGTGATTGGTCAGAAGTCCACCTGCGTTGTGATTGGCAAACAGCGTAGACCGCGTTCCGCCCTGCTGCGCCCCTTCCCAAAGTAGCCAGGATTCGAACTGAGGATGCCCGCAGTGCAGCAATGCACTTGCCCACAACGTTATCGGTGCTCACACCTTTTTTTTTTCTGACATCCACCATCCACTATATACTCAAGTTTTCCCCTCCCACCTGTAAGTTAACAGTAATTTCCACCAAATATAGCCTTAAGTCTGAACACAGAATGTTGGTAAACCAGTAAATGCTGTTTATATACTTGTGAATTAATAATAAAAAAAAAAACCTGCATTATACTAATTCTTAAAAAAGTACAATTTATATGGTATCACAAAAATGCAAAAAGTCAAGCTATTAATTTCTTCATAGTCCCCCTGTCATGTTCCCACCTTGCACCACTAAATTCAGTCCAAGCATTATTTTGAATCAATTATATACTGTATTTGTGCAGAAGAGGGGATACCAGATAAAATCAGGTGGTCTGAAGTACAATCAGTTAATCATTTGTACTAAATTCTAAATCAGCTGTTCATTTGGACAAGCTCCTTTTAGCTCAGCAAAACATTTACATTTACATTTACATTTATTTATTTAGCAGACGCTTTTATCCAAAGCGACTTACAATTGGGAATACAACAAGTGATTCATCCTAAGGAGGCAGATCAACATAGGAAGTGCTCAAAAATACCGTATGACAGGCGTTGTTAGATGAGTACGGGCTAGAAAGGGAAGATCAGAAAAGAGAGGAAAATATATATATATATATATATATATATATATATATATATATATATATTATATATATATATATATATATATATATATATATATATATATATATATATATATATATATATATATATATATATATATATATATATATATATATATATATAATATATATATATATATATATATTATATATATATATATATATATATATATATATATATATATATATATATATATATATATATATATATATATATATATATATATATATATATATATATATATTATATATATATATATATATATATATATATATATATATATATATATATATATATATATATATATATAT
>NC_133381.1:30747327-30769261 GCF_049309525.1 Garra rufa | reverse complement strand
CACACCATGAAACTTTGCTCGAAGTATCGCCTGCGTCTCTACACATGAACTCGAGCATTGAGAACATTGTTTGTGTACACAGAGTTTACTAAAAAGAAAGTTTTTGAACAACTCACTTTCACTGTTTGAGTTTCCGCTCGCGGCCGTCTTGCTAGTCAGAGGTGTTTGTCTCGTTTACAGTATAAAAAAAAAAAACAGCCCAGGTTGCATTTTGGCAATAGTTAGCCTTTAAGCATCAGTAAGTGTTTGCACCTTCTGTAATTGTAAATTAATATGAGTCCCTCAGTTGTCCTCAGTGTGAAAAGATGAATCTCAAAATCATACAGTCGTTGCTAGAAAGGGTTCAAATACACAGAAATGCTGAAAAACCAAAGAATCTGTGGGACCTGAAGGACTTTTCTGAAGAACAGCAGGCAGTTTAACTGTTGCCAAAACTGTTGCTGTAAAATTAGAAGCACACAATCCCCTAGAATATCATTATATGCTTAAACATTAAGATTTGTACTCATGGAAATGACTAGTACTTTTGGCAACTTAATGTATATTCATATATTTCAAGCCATTCCAAAAATAATCTATTAGGGGTTTATTGTCGACTTTAATAAAACACTTTATATAAATGATTTATGTTACGTGGAAACAAATGAATTAGTACAAGACTACTTCTAATAGGCGGCAATGGAAGATGTGTTTTTTTTGTTTTGTTTTTTGCTATAAGGTGTGTCCAATCCTGCTCCTGGAGGCTCAATAACCTGCAGAGGTTAGTTCCAACCAGCTCCAAAACTAGCCTGGAAGTTTCTAGTGAGTCTGAAGATCTTGATTACATTAGTTAAGGTGTATATAATTAGTCTTGGGCGTTAACTCTTTAGGACAGTGCCCCTCAAAGAACAAGTTTGTAGTGCTTATCAACTAGGGAATCTGTGACAATAACCAATCTCTGAACCCTATGGAGTTATTTATGTGCCAAAATTAAACAAACAAACACAGCGTTTTGCAAACAAACGCAATCTGCTTTGCAAAGAAAAAAACGACTTTCAAACAAACAAAAAGTACTATGCACAAACACAAGTCAATTTGAGAGAAAATGCAGAGGTATAACAAATATATGCATTGTGTGTTGCAAATATATATTTTTTTGTGAGGAAAACTTGGCTTTCTCACACATGTGCAGACAGATTTTCTCACAAATGCGTCTATATTTTCTCACAAATGCAATGGAGCAACTTCCTCTTGCAAAACAGCAGATGGCGCTATCGTTCAATTTACTCTATTCTCCCAAGACCTCGAACAATGTGTTTATATGGTTTACCCGTGTTGGCTAGATGGTATACATCTCCGACCGGAAAACTAACAATGAAATTAATTTTTCTACCTATAAGATTGTGTTTTTTCAATGTCTACACCTACCCCAACCCTAAACTTAGCCCTATTATAATACAAAAACAGTATTATTGTTGTACAGTGTGATAATAATAACGATAGATTGATGTGTGCATGCCCAGCAGCGAATCCTGCCTCCCTTCTAGCAAAAACCGGTTTATCCTTATGTCCCAGAGGAATATGACAGGGGAACAGGTGAGTTTCTGCCTTATTATATTTATAATTAAACATTTGATGTTTTCACAATGCTGACTCTATAGCACGTTGTCAGTGAAATTCAAAATATCTCCTTTAAAGTGGTTAACGCTACTGATCAGTTAATGGCTTGGCATGGCTAAACATTTAAGCTAGGCCTTTTTAACGTGCAGCACCACCTTAATTACATGTTAGTTCCTGCATGTTAGTTAATAAGTAATTAATATTGAGTAGACAATTATGTGCCCCCCAAGTAAAGTCATGACATAATGATACATTAACAAGTCATGATTTCATGTAACTTTATAAGTTAGTAATAATGTGCCTTATTTTGCACCAGAATATCCAAGATGATTACTTTACTTTATGTAACATATGTTACATAACTCAATATTAATTATAGAGTTACATGAAATCATGACTTGTTAATGTATCATTATGTCACGACTTTACTTGGGGGGGGCACATAATTGTCTACTCAATATTAATTACTTATTAACTAACATGCAGGAATTAACATGTACAGTAATTAAGGTGGTGCTGCAGTACTGCATTCATGCAGTAATTCATATGACTCATGTCGTAGTTACGTTAGTTCTTCATTAGTTCTTGATTAATACATGTCTTAACTAATCATTAGTTCATAGTCAAGAAAATACTAGTTCACGTATTAATGCATGATAATTCATGTACTGTTATTGCAAAGTGTTACCTGCTAAATGTTCTGTTGCATTAACAAAAAATCGTATATAGAGTAAATTGAACGATAGCGCCATCTGCTGTTTCGCAAGAGGAGTTCCTCCATTGCATTTGTGAGAAAATATGGACGCATTTATGAGAAAATCTGTCCGCACACGTGTGAGAAAGTCAAGTTTTCCTCACAAAAAAAATATATATATATTTGCAACACACAATGCATATATTTGTTATATCTCTGTATTTTCTCTCAAATTGACTTGTGTTTGTGCATAGTACTTTTTGTTTGTTTGAAAGTCGATTTTTTTTATTTGCAAAGCACATTGTTTGTTTGCAAAACGCTGTATTTGTTTGTTTAATTTTGGCACATAAATAACTCCATAGTTCTCAAGTTTCTGTGTTGCGACGTCCATTAAACTACTGCCCTCTAGTGTAGGAAAACCATAACTACAATCCACTTATCCCTTCAGAAATAGTAACACTAATATTAACAAAATAACTGCATTTGGAACAAGATGGTTTGTACAAACTCCCGTGACTCGTCAGCTCTTTGGTTTCATTATCGATGAGTGCTAAATCCAGCATTTTTACTGTCAGAAAACCAAGCTGACAGACTTTGTTGACGTTCGCATTTTTGCAGACAAAATTTGTGTTTGTATAGCCTTTTTTTGGCACAGTCGTACAAGCGGAAAGTTTATCTTATAGCATACACATGAGATTGTAAAAATTATTATTAATAATAATAATAATAATAACAACAACTGTTTACAAAAAAAAATGAATAAAATGTATGTTTTTATTATTGTTTAGTGTTTGGTACATTTCAGAATTGTGCTGCCTGTCACTAATTCTTACTTTTTTTACAATTTTGTAAACATGAATTTCTGAATGGCTACGCCCTAAAATTGCATTTAAAACTGTTGGCAAGATTTATGTTAATGACTGACCTGGCCCATACACAAAGTTACAGTGTGACTGAACATCAAAAGCTAACAAATAAACAACAATGGTTTCAACATTGATTTCACAGCTCACAGATGAACAAAAAGAAAAAAAAGAGAGAATAACCAGCTTGGTTACTCTAAATCCCATTTGAGTGGTTACAGAGGTCAAAAAATAAAGACAGGTAAACTAGTAAAGGTAGTAGATTCTAAGGAGGGTGTAACTATGAAATGTTACAGTGCTGTTTGAGCAAGACATTTATTATAACCTCATACATATGTCATTGCAGGTTTATTTTCTTTTCTATGGGATTCAGTCTTTGTGAAGATAGACAGCATGAATTTTGCAGACTCATTGGGGCGGAAAGTAGAGGGTACAATGAGATACTCTCCTGGTTCAAGCTTGAAGAATTTCATTGTATCTCTTGTATTGATGAAGCTTCCACTATCGTTCACGGAATTTCTGCGGGAGAAGAACTTGGCAGGGAACTTGTCATCTTTCATCTAAAGAAGAATGAAATATCAGTTTATTTTTATAATTGTAAAGTATTTTTTTTTCTTTACAAAGCAAAATAAATGTGTTTATAGAGTTTAATACTATTAAGCTTGGATTGTATTTTACTTGCCTCTGGTGGTATCTGTTAAAGCAGAAAAACATGAAACACACGATTAATAAGTGGAAACCAAAATTACTGTATTAAATGAGATTTTAGTAGAGTTATTAATAATACAGACCAGATAAACACAGAAGCCGATGCTGTAGTTCGAAACAAGACTTCTGTATCTGTTCTCATGGATCTGCATGAGGGACACCAGTATGTTTTCAGGACACTGGCCACTAGCACATTCTGCATCAAGCTCCTCAATCCTCAACCGAAATTGAGGGTTTGTCCAAAAAGATTCTACAAGACATCCATTGAATTAGACCTTAGTGGTACACACATATTCCCTGCTGAAAAAAAATCAAACAAGCCTAGGCTGGTTGGCTGGTTTTAGCTGGTCAACCAGGCTGGTTTTGGAGGGGGTTTGGCTGGGAGACCACCAGCTAAAACTAGCCTGGCCAGGGTGGGAGACCAGCTAAATCCAGCTACTTCTAGCTTAAACTAGCTAAGACTAGCCAACCAGCCTAGGCATAGAATGCAAGTGTAAAAAATTATCACTTGCCTCTCTCTCTATATACTTGTATATATGAGCTACCTTTATTGTTGATGCAGCCACCAGCTGTAGTCCCAGATTCCCAGCTGCCATTGTAGCGTGTTGTTGTCCAGCTGCATTTAGAGGAACTGTCCAGAAAATCAGGGCTGAGGCAGCAAATATCAATTTCTTCGAAGTTTTTGGCGAAGTCCTCCATTGACATCCTGCAATAAAATTTGTTGCTGAAAGCATTCGGTTCACATTTAATGCAAAAAAGGTCATTACGGCTATGGTTTATGCCTACCAGAACTCCCCATCCCTGTCATTGACCAAAGAACGACACTTGGTTCGCTCCTTCACACTCACTTTGTTCCACAATGATGACCTGAAAGTTATAAAAAAAAAAAAGCATATTGAAATAGTACATGGTGTTGTTCTAATCTAATACAAAGTATTACTGCAAATAGCTAAATTTGACCTTTTTCAACACATTAGAAATAGTGTCACTGACTGTCAATGTACAGAGGGAAATTTTGTTTTGATCCCCTGCTGATTTTGTATGTTTGCCCACTGACAAATAAAGATCAGTTTATAATTTTAATAACAGGCTTATTTTAACAGTGAGGGACAGAATAACAAAACAAAACAAACAAACAAACAAAAAAATGCATTTCAAAAAAGTTTTACATTGATTTGCATTTTAATGAGTGAAATAAGTATTTGATCCCCTATCAATCAGCAAGATTTCTGGCTCCCAGGTGTCTTTTATACAGGTAATGAGCTGAGATTAGGAGCACACTCTTAAAGGGAGTATAAAAGACACCTGTCCACAGAAGCAATCAATCAGATTCCAAACTCTCCACCATGGCCAAGACCAAAAAGCTGTCCAAGGATGTCAGGGAAAAGATTGTACACAAGGTTGGAATGGGCTACAAGCCCATCGCCAAGCAGCTTGGTGAGAAGGTGACAACAGTTGGTGTGATTATGTAATGGAAGAAACACAAAAAAACTGTCAGTCTCACACTGGTCTGGGGATCCATGCAATATCTCACCTCATGGAGTTTGAATGATCATGAGAACGATGAGGAATCAGCCCAGAGCAACACAGGAGGATCTTGTCAATGATCTCAAGGCAGCTGAGACCAGTCACCAAGAAAACAATTGGTAACATACTACGCCGTAAAGGAGTGAAATCCTGCAGCGCCCACAAGATCCCCTGCTCAAGAAAGCATGTACAGGCCCATCTGAAGTTTGCCAATGAACATCTGAAGGATTCAGAGAAGAACTGGATAAAAGTGTTGTGTTCAGATGAGACCAAAATCGAGCTCCCTGGCATCAACTGAACTCGCTGTGTTTGGAGGTGGAAACATTATGCTTTGGGATGTTTTTCTGCTAAGGGGACAGGACAACTGCCCTGCATCAAAGGGACGATGGGCAGGGCCATGTACCATCAAATCTTGGGTGAGAACCTCCTTCCCTCAACCGGGGCATTGAAAATGGGTCATGGATGGGTATTCCAGCATGATAATAACCCAAAACAGACAGCCAAGGCAACAAAAGAGTGGCTCAAGAAGAAAAACATTTGGAAATCGAGAAGAACAAAATCCCTTCTGAGATGTGTGCAAACCTGGTGGCCAACTACAAGAAATGTCTGTTGTGATTGCCAACAAGGATTTTGCTAAGTCATGTTTTGCGAAAGGGTCAAATACTTACAGCATGTCACTCATTAAAATGCATTTTTTTTTTTTTTTGCATTTTGCATTTTCTGTTCAAATAAACCTACCATTGAAATTATAGATTGATCACTTCTATGTCATTGGGCAAACGTAAAAATATCAGGAGATCAAATATTTTTTTCTCTCACTGTATGTAGGCTATTTCATGCTTAAAAATAAAGGTTCTTCATTGGCATCAATGGTTCAATAAAGAACCCTCAACATCCATGGAACTTTTCAAAAAAAGTTCTTCAGATTTTTATAATGTTCTTCAAAAGGGTCCTTTTAGGAACTGTTCACTGAAAGTTTCTTTGGGGAAAATCAAAAATGGTTCTTTAGTTTCACAGCAAAAACACCCTTTTGGAACCTTTATTTTTAAGAGTGTTGCATACCTCTGCACACTGTTTGCACAAATATATGTCATCAGTATATTTCATCATGTAAACTGTACTGTAATGTTCTCTCATCGGTGAATGAGACATGAGATAATCTGAGGTAATCGGTAATCTCATTTAACACCATCATGTTGCTATTTAGCCTCCTATCTGCTTGTACGCATTCCGTGTTTTGAGAGATTTGCAGGGTGGATGGGCGGGCTCTTAAATCCGAAATTGCCAATATCCGAAAATGCCTTGTATACGATGATTGGCGGGATTGAATCATTAGGCTTCTCCTGAAACTATGTTTGGAACTTCATTTAACAATCTTTGACATTATCATACGCATTTCTGTCATTTTAACATGCTGTAATGTTTTAAAGAGACCACAGAACAAAACTGCACAAAACACTAAAACAAATCAATGTTTGTGCCTTTGTGTTTTTTGATGTCAGTACAGAACTGGCTTTTGTTTGATAAAGGAAAAGCCTATTACAAAAGAATGATTAAAGGCAACCTGCCACAAAATATATCGAAAAGTCATTCATTCATGGCGTAATTTAATTATGATGCCTGGCAAATTCCAACAGTATGAATGACAATGACCGTTGGTGATGTAACTTGGTGAGTTAGTTTTTTCTTGTAGCAGTCTTAAAAATAAAGGTTCTTTCTTGGCATTGATGGTTCCATGAAGAACCTTGAAACATCCATGGAACCTTTCAAATGCAGGAAAGGTTCTTTATAGTGGAAAAAGATTCTTTAGATTCTTTGTTAAAATGTTCTTCAAAATAGCTCTTTTAAGAACTGTTCACTGAAAGGTTATTTAAGAAAACCAAAAACGGTTCTTCTATGGCATCACTGCAAAAACACCTCTTTGCAGCTTTTATTTTTAAGAGTGTGGTTGGCTGGTTGATTGTAACCAGTGTTGGGAGTAACACATTACATGTAATACAATTTACGTAATCAGATTACTTTTTTCAAGTAACTAAAGTAACACATTATTTTCCATTTTTAAAAAAGTAACACCAGTTACTTTTGTTTCCTTTATGTATTTAATCCCATTTTAATAACCAATGTCTTTGCTGCTGACCTTTGTTGATCCAATTCAACTATACTAATAGGCAAAACTTGCTTTAGATTAATTAAGATTTGTGCTTCATTTTTCTCATTGATGAAGAGTGTTGAACTTCCTTCTCCTACAGTTCTACTGTACAGACTATAGGCTTATTAATTTCACTTTTGGTGTGAAAGGGCTTTTACATTTGCTAAAAATGTACATTTTATATTAAAAACCAACAAGCAAGCCCTGCTCAGATGTAATGTATAATTTATTTACCACAAAGTAAATGTAATTAGTTTATTTTTAAGGGAGTATCACAATATTGTAATGCATTACTTTTAAAAGTAACTTCCCCAACACCGGTTCAAGATTTACATAGAAAGAAAGAAAGAAAGAAAGAAAGAAAGAAAGAAAGAAAGAAAGAAAGAAAGAAAGAAAGGGATTAAATTTGGTTTAGAAAAAAAATGTGGTGAAATGTGTGAAATATGGTAACATGCAAAAAAAATGGCAGCATCTACACAAAACCCAAGTAGTTGAATTATTTTTGAAATATTTGTGATATTGTGAAGAGCCATAGAAAAGAAATGATATTCAGTATACTTCATATTTTATCCTATGTAGATATAGGATATATACATATATATATATGAATGAAGATGTACTGTACTGTGTAGCAGTTACAATTCATCATAGTACATCACATTTTGTTTTAAAGATCTGCTTTTTGTAGCCTAACCACCTAGATAACACATATGCAACATACGTCTGCAAGATGTCTGTTAAAGATTTCTTGATCTCGAAAGCATCTGCTGTGTACAAATGTCTGGAAGATGTCAGTTTTACATACATTATAATTTATAAACATCTTAAAGACATCTAATAGACATCTATTTGACATCTGATAGCAAATTACGTCTTGTACTGTAGATGTCTTGCAGATGTCAAATAGACGTCTCTGAGAAACTCCCAAACCTCTACAAGAATCTGATTAATATAATCATTACTTATCCAGTGTTACAAACAAACAATGTCACTTGATCAACATTGGGATTAGTGAGTCTATATAGTTTCATATTGAGTCTTACTTGTCACTCCAGGCACCGTTCCACTCGCCCATTCCCCATGGATTCAACACTCTCACCAGCCTCACTGGTTTTCCTTGGCATGTTACCTGTTACACCATGACATGACATTTTTTAATTCTAAATGCTTATGTTAAAAACTCCTTAAACCTTTATATGTAGGATGTCACCACAGTTATAACACAGAACATGCCATATGTATTTCATCAAGATTACGAAATAACCTTTTACCTAAGAACTGAACTATCTGTACACAATGTTTTGAGTTAAATAAAGCACAAACATTATTCCAAGAACCTTGTCTTGCGAAATCACAGACTTGACGTAATAGATACAGAGGGATGAACACAAACCGTACAAAGGACATACCAAAGGGTGGAGCTCATCTGGAGCTGAAGGCGGTAAATAAACACTGGTGTATGCTAGTACAACATCAATTGGCCTAAGAATAAAGTCTGTTGTTGCTGAACACCTGTTTTTGTATTATAAACCCATATGGATGGGTTATAATTATAAAATCAATTAGCATTATCAGAGTAACTATGAAAATCAGCATCATGGTCAATAAAAACAGTCCCTCTACATGTGAAGACAGGTTTTAGAAAAGAGCCTTGAGGGCACTGATTGGAAACACAACTGAAGTACAAGGAGTTTTAAAACAAAACCTTACTTACTAAAGCAATTCAGTAAATTTTGACATTTCTAAAGGGATTCGAGTTTTTTTTTGTTATGGAATTTACCAGTATCTATAAATCATCTTAATGTGTATGGCAACTGACATTTTAATTTGTACCAATTTTACCTTAAACACATTTCTGAAAGGAATTTTGTGAAAAAATGTCAATGTCAAATATGAAAATGGTTAAGAATGAATTGTTCAATTCTGAATTGTAAGCAGAACTTTTGTTTTTAAGAGTGTATGTAATCTGATGCCACTGTGATTTAATTCTGTGCAGACTTACCTTAAAAACCCCCGTCACTGAATATGCATGGCCTTGCACGATACCATTGGGTAATACATTCTCAGATTTGGCCTGACAAGGTACGAAAAAAAGACATATCATATCAGTTATGCTGCCAAACAAACAAAATATTTAGCAGGGAATAAAAGAAAAGATTGTTTTATATATTAAATTGTTCCCTACATCTTACGATTTGGTTACACTTTGAACTTTTTAATGCAAAACCTAACAAACTGCTTTGGTGACAGTGCTTTAGATGGTAATCATGATAATATCTGTTACACCTGAGGTCACTGCTTACCCCATGACGGGAGCCACAGGCCATTAGAGCCTTTGTTTTGGCTGCACGGTCCATCAGGCTCCACACATCTATAGCAGGTTTTTCTAGTTCAAAGTTCACATGGACACCACCGGTGAAATCCAACAAAGCCTCAGATACTTGACCAGCGTGCATGTCAGCGTAGGAGCCACAGACCCTATAAAAGGCATTCTATATATTAAGTATATACTATAGCGGACCAAACGTGCTGTTGAAAAATGTAATGACTAGTGACAAATACTGCCATTTGTAAGGCAATTTAAAAATCAGGTTACATGCAAGTCGTGGTTCAATAAACAACTATATAATTTAACACTATAAGAAGAAGAATTTTACCACAACATGCTAGTACCTACTTGGCATAAGCTTTCTCCAGTAATGCCGGCCAAAACTCATTAGATGTTTTTGAAAGAACAAAAATTAGTTGTCCATTGATTGTTGGAAGTTTGTCATCAATGACCACATCAATCCATTTCCCAAACCGCCAGAACTATACAAATTAAGCACAACATAAGGCTTAAGGACTGATATCATTATAACAGTATTCAGTAATACCGAGAAGACCAAAGAACTCACTCTGAAGTGGAATATCCCTGCATAATCTTTATCAAATGACTGGTCAGCTGGCATGACCTGGTCCATGACTTCCTTCCTAAATGTTAAAGCCCCAACTGAAGCGAGAAACCAGCAGTTTCCTAAGGTAAAAAAGCACAAATATGACTTAACCAAAGGCTTTCTGGTATATATTAAGTGACATGGGTTAGATATCATTCAAAAGCCACTGCCGACTATATAATGTATAGAAATGTATAAATGAACATACCTAAATTAGGTCCTTGGGAATAGTCAAACCTGGACACCCCCTGTACAAAGAGCTGAGGGTCTGACACTATTTTCTAAACAGAGAAAAGACAATGACACAGGGATTTGAGAATACTAGAAAAAGACATTTAGATTTGCATAATGCATTTTAGGTCTGCTTATAAGGCACTTGTGGTGTCTTGCCACAGTTGTAAATCAAAAATGCTGGGAAATGTGAAAGGGGAACCTGTTCTGACAAGCCCTAAAAGAAATTTCTCAGTATTTTGATTTTTTTCAAACAAGTGTCTTAAGTTCTTACGATCAATGAAAGTCAATAAAGTTAACTTACTGGTGGCCTCAACCACTCAATTGCGTCCAGATCCAGTTTAAGTTGGTTCTTCGGGTCAATGGAGCTGCTGTCTGAAGGGAACTTGTCATCAACAAATATCTTATTTTTGGTGATGCAGCTCTTCTTCAACTCCTGGTAGTCCTGATCCAAGAATTTCAAAGGGTTGTCGAGAGTCCCCGTGTTGTCTTTTGTGGTGGTTTCATTCTTAGGTTTCTTGTTTACACGAAGTGGAGGCATTTTTTTTCTTAGTTGCAAAAGTCTGTTTCTTAGAGTAAACTATAAAGAAAAGCAAACATGTTACATTTGGTGAGATGTCACAGCACTATGTTATGCTATGTTTTGTTTTGAAAGCCCTAAAAGATAGAGAACTCTAGACAGGTTTGACTTGTTTGGGAGTTTATTCTTATCTCCTTAAAACACATCTTGATAATATTCAGAGACATACAATATAATTAGAGGATAAACTCCACTAAGCTAGTTTTGAAGATAAAAATAATATACTTTACCTTCAAGTATAACAGCTCACCTAAATGAGCAGGCTTCTTCTTTTAGGTTTGACTTATTCTCGTTGTTCTGCCCTAGGCTCTGGAATTCTGTGACTGAATGATGTTTCAGGAAGTGTGCAATGTTATGTGTGAAAGGATTTGTTTTGCATAGAACGTCACCGCAAAGGTATATGAGATTGCAAATTCCTCCCACCACTGTTTTATAATTACACAACATTAAATTCCACAATATATAGCTTTAACTATTGGCAAACAGGATTATTAACTAGTTCTTATAATTAACTTCAATGAAAAGTCACTGTTTTTGTAAAGGATAATTAAAAAAGAAAATGCACCTGACTAATCCTTGATATAGTTTAAATTATATATGTGATTATGAAAGTACAGAAACTCAAGCTATTGATCTCTTTATAATCCTCATTGTTACACCTGAGACATAATACAAGCCCTTAAACCACTGAACCCAGTTATTGTTTTAAATTAGTATTTAGTTTATTTAACTCATATTTGGTGTAGAAAAGGAGACAACATGTATGATCGTGTGATCAAAATCCTTTAAAAAGATTTTCAGCTTTTAATGGGAATTCGTCTGAACATAAAACAAACAACATAAGATTATGTGACTTAAAATGAGAAAAAGAATAAGGTATAAATCATGAAATAGTAATAGTAGTATGGAAAGAGATATAAAATAGTGTAAATGCACTACAAAACAGAAGCAGATATTTATAACACACATGAATACAATCTTGAGCTGTTAAGTTCATATGACACATAAAACATTGGCTTATTCCTCTAAACATAGCGTTTGTATGCACAACATTCTATTATATCTATGCATTAAACAATGATTTTGAGAAACCGCTTTGTACTCATGTGTGAAAACTGAACTGAAGGCTGTATTTAATTGTATTTGTTTATTTATTGTTTAGTGATTGCTGTTCATAAGACACTTACTTGTCCTAAACAGTTAAAATGTCCACTGTTCTTCAGAAAAATCCTTCAGGTTCCATAAACTATTTGGCTTTTCAGCATTTTTGTGTATTTGAACCCTTTCCAACAACTATATTCAACTATTACAGAAGATTCAAATGCTCACTGATACTTCAGCAGGAAAAACGATGTATTAAGAATAGAATGAAGGTGTGTAGATTTTTCTTATTGTGCCTAAATATTTATTCATGCCCTTTAGAAGCTACAGAAGATACTCACATGTTTCCCAAAATGGAAAATTAGGTTAAATTTACCCTGGTCTTCCAGAAGTTTTCACCCCCTAGCTCTTAATGCATGGTGTTTCCTTCCATCTTCTGTAATAGGTGCATACAAGTCTCTCAGTTGTCTTCAGCGTGAAAAGATGGATCTCAAAAAGGTTCAAATACACAAAAAATGCTAAAAAAGATCAAAGAATCTGTGGGACCTGAAGGATTTTTCTGAATAACAGCATGCATTGTAACTGTTTAACAACTATCACTAAACAAAAAAAAAAAAAAAAAACACAGCTGTGGATCATTCAGGTAACAACACAGTATTAAGAATCAAATAAACTTTTGAACCGAGTCATTTTTATAAATTCAACTTTTATTTTCTTTTGTGAAACTAACATTTTGCAGATTCTGCAAGGTGTATGTAAACTTTTGACTTCAATTGTATTTATGTAAAATGACATGATCAGATACTGAAAAAAAAACTGCTAATATAAAATCAAAGCACTAGTGTCTTTCCATTCAACTGGTGTCCCACTGATTGGTCTTTGATAATAATCTCATACAATGTAATGACAGGTTTCTAATTTCTTTTATAGGTTTCACCCTTTGTGAAGATGGACAGCATGAAATTTGCAGTCTCATTAGGATTGAAAGTGGATGGTACAATGAGATACTCTCCTGGCTGAAGCTTGAAGAATTTCATCACATGTCTTGTATGGATAAATTTCTCACTAGCTGCCACAGGACCTTTTTTGTAGAACTTGGCTGGGAACTTCCCATCTTTCATCTAAAGGAGAGTGAAAAATAAATTTGTATTCATGCAACCACTTTAATTAGAGCTAAACATAGCTAATAAAGTAATTAAACGTTTGTGTATTAGATTTTACTTACCTCTGGTGGTATCTGTTAAAGGTAGAAAACAGAATAACACACCATTAATAAGTAGAAACCAAAATAGTTGTATTCTTCGACTTTTGTTAATACTGACCAGAAAAACACTGAAGCCAATGGCGTAGTTAGAAACAAGACTTCTGTATCTATTCTCATGTTTCTGCATTAGAGACACCAGTATGTTTTCAGGACACTGGCCACTAGCACATTTGTCATCAAGCTCCTCTATCCTCACACGAAACTGAGGGTTTGTCCAGAAAGTCTCTAAAACACATCCAGAGATTCAGACCGGTTCACATCTACACACTAAATGGCTAAAAGTATGTAGACACCCAAACACTACACAAATATGTTTACTTGTTGAACATTTAATGGTTCTCAGCATTATTAAGATCCTCAACATATTAACATTTCACTCACTCCTCACTCACTGTCATTATAGATATTACTTACCTTTATTATTGAGGCAGCCACCAGCTGTAGTCCCAGCATCCCAGCTGCCATAATAACATGTGGAAGTCCAGTTGCGTTTAAAGGAACTGTCCAGAAAATCAGGACTGTGGCAGCAAATATCAATGTCCCTAAAGTTTTCAGTGAAGTCCTTCATTGACATCCTACAGTAAAATATGTGTTACTGAAAACAATTGATTCTTGTTTAATGCAGCAAAAGATCAATCTGAAATTAAAAGTTAATGCCCACCAGAACTCCCCATCAATGGCTGAAGAAAGACACTCGGATTGGTCACTTTTACTCACATTGTTCCACAATAATGACCTGAAAGTTTAACAAAGCATATATTACAGTAATCGATTTTTTTTTCTTATAGCACAATCACAATGACTGTGTAGAAAACTCAATCTGGTGGTAAAAAGTATGATGTATTTTTCTATTTTTTCCCCACTGAAAACCATGATGTAATTTCCTAGAAGACGATGTTGTCAGAGAACTGGCTTTTGTTCATAAAACGGACGGCCTGTTACAAAACGCTGACAAAGGCAGCCTATAAACAAAAGAAAACAAAAGCTGTCTTCTGTTGACAGGCGAATGTTGCTAATATGAATGAAAGTGACTGTTGATGAAACAACAAACATTGTTAGTGTGAACGCCTTTCAACAGGAGTGTAACTCCATATTGAAAACATATAGTAAAAAAACTATTCTAAACCGATTAATAATTATTCATTAGTATCATTTTCATTAGCAAAATAGAACATAATAGAATATTTTAAAATATATTTTAGAATATGAGCACATGACATGACAAAAATGTGCAAAATTTGCCCCAGTGTTCACTTATTTGTGATAAAAAAATAAATCAGTAATATACTGCTTGAACAATTGTGAGCTTACTATTTTATTCAATGTAATACATATAATAAGGACATGAGGATATTGTATAGTAAGAATTTTAGAAAACATAAACTCACTGTAGACCTGAAATAGTATACAAGATTAGAATTAGTGTCCCAAATCATCAGTATCCTAAAAACCAGGATGTAATACTATTTCCATGCACGCTTTAATGGCTAATATAGCACACAACCTCTTGCTCCCTGGAGGAGTAATCGATTCAGAACTATAAAAACCAAAAATGTGAAACATCTCTCCAATATGGTAGGAAGAATTGGTGAGTTGCTTAAACAGGTTCGCGATAAGCATGAAATTAAATTAAATATGGATTCTATTGATAGGATGCACATAGTTATTTGACAAAATGATTTTGCAGTGTGATAGTGTGTAGCCAAACTAGTCTACTCTTCTGCTACACAATCAAAAAAATATATATATATTCTCAAAAAGAGCAAATATTTTAAGGGCATAGTATAAGTAGGCAAACTAGGATGTTGCACTAATCTTTGTAAGCTACCTTTGTTTACAATAGTAACAACTTAGTACTTTGACAGTTGAGGTCAAAAGTTTACATCCCCTTTCAGAATCTGCAAAAAAAATGTTTTTCCAACATGAACCCTTTCCAACAATGACTGTATGATTTTGAGATCCATCTTTTCACACTAAGGACAACTCAGGGACTCATATGCAACTATTACAGAAGGTTCAAACGCTCACTGATGCTCCAGAAGGAAAAACAATGCATTAAAAGCGGGGGGGGGGGACTTTTAAAGGGAATGTGTACTTTTTTTTTTTTTTTTTTGCCTAAATATAATTTTTTTTTCATTTAGTAAGGCCCTTCAGAGGCTACAGAAGATCGTTACACGTTTTTCAGAAGACAAAATAAGTTAAATTGAGCATTTAAGCCTTTAGTGAGCATTTGAACCTTCTGTAATAATTGCATGAGTCCCTCAGTTGTCCTCAGTGAAAAAAAATGGATCTTAAAATTATATAGTCATTGTTGGAAAGGGTTCAAATACACAAAAATGCTGGAAAAACAAAGAATTTGTGGGACCTGAAGGATTTTTCTGAACAACAGCAGACAGTTTAACTGTTCAGGACAAACAAGGGACAACTATCACTAAACAAACAAACAAACAAACAAACAAACAAACAAAAACAGGTAACAACACGGTTTTAAGAATCAAGTGGGTGTAAACTTTTGAACAAGGTCATTTTTATAACTATTATTTTCTCTTGTGGACTATTTAAACATATTTTATGTAAAATATCTTATTCAGGTCAGTACTAAATAAACACACATGCATTTTGTATGATCTCTCTTATTTTGCAGATTCTAAAAGGGAGGTGTAAACTTTTGACCTCAACTGTAACTGTAAGTATCTTTAAAACCTCTTTAAGGATTTGATTTAATATATTATCATGAAGCTATTAGTCTGGTAAATAAAAAAATGATACATCAATGTTCTGATTAGTGAGCCTATAGTTTCATGTGACTCTTACTTGTCACTCCAGGCACCGGTCCACTCGCCTCTTCCCCATGGATTCAACACTCTCACCAGCTTTACTGGTTCTCCTTGACATGTTACCTGTCAAATATACATACTTTCAGTTCAAAGTGCTTATAATGAAAATCTATTAACACTTAAAGTGAGCTCTTACTTTTCTGTAGAATGACACAATCATGTAAATACTTTTAAGTCACCTTTACTTATATAGCGCTTTATACAATACAGATTGTGTCAAATCAGGAAAATAGTGTGTCAATAATACAAACAAATATATGCTATATGTCGGTGCACTTGCCCACAAGGTTATTGGTGCCCACACCTTTTTTTTCTGACATCCAACAAAAACTTAACCAAGTCCTCATTAGGCTGTGCAAAAAGCAGTAGAAAAGATTTTGTACAGTTCTCTCTGCACAGGAGAAGGAACCGGATGAGCCATAAACAAAGACCAGCCATCATCCCGAAGCCTGTTGTCCCCATTCCACATGTGCTCTTGATGAAGATAGAGCATCAGGATGATGCAGATGCCTTCCTTAAGCTTTTAATGCAGACCCTGATCATGCTGCTGTCCAGCGAAGTCCAACTATTTGCTGGTGGAGAACCTCCTGGCATATCATGACCTCATAAGAGCTATTTTGCAATAGGTGGGCCCTTGACAGTTCCAATCCCTAGCCTTTGTAAAAAGCAGCCACCCATTTGCCTATGCTCAATGGCCCCAGAATGTCTGGTCTTGACCTTTCAATTGAGCTTTCATGATAGATGGCCGAAGAAGTGCAAGTTCATCACTCAACATTACTATTGCAGGCGGTTCAGTTGATTCGTGACTACATTTATGTCATGAATACTGGTTAAAAAAAATGAAATGAAATGTATGATTTGTAAGTTTAAGAGGAAGTTAGAACTTGGGATGTGGCTTATTCACAGTCTGAGATGTTCCTCAAGCTTCCACTGGGTTTTACCCATTCAAGCTGCTCTATGGATGTCAACAATGTTGTATACTTGACATTCTTAAAGAGAATTAGGAGGAGGGACTTTCAAGAACAAAGTTAAAAAATTGCTGGTTGTGAGAGCAGCTTCATGCCCCGGCATGGCTAAAACAGGAGAATTTGCCCTAGGCCCAGTAACATCAAACATGGCTGTATAACAGGGGAACTCAGCAGCTGGAATTTGTACGGGGAGACTAGGTACTTGATTTTCTCCCCACACTGACCTCTTAATTACATGACCTTAAAATTAAATGTAATTCTGTGCAGACTTACCTTGAAAACCCCTGTCACTGTATATGCATGACCTTGAACGATGCCATTGGGTAATACTGTGTTTGCAGATGTTTCCTTATATGATATGAAAAAAAAATGAATATAAAAATATAGACATTTTTACTACAGTTGTTATTTAGTTCATATGGCACATGAACATGTCATATGCAATGAAAAGGTTAGACTGAGGTCACTGGAACTGCTTACCCCCTGAGGAGTGCTACAGCCCATCAGAGCCTTTGCTTTGACTGCACGGTCCATTAGGCTCCACAAATCAGTGGAAGTGTTTTTTAGTTTAAAGTACAAATGAATACCACCGGTGAAGTCCAACAGAGCCTCATATACACTACCAGCATGCATGTCAGCATAGGAGCCACACACCCTGTAAAAGCCATTGCAAATAAATTCTAAAAATAAATTCTAATGTGATACATACAAAACATATAATAAAGGTCATATACTCTTATAATTATGTTAAAAGCATATTTTTAGGTTCAATCAAAATGAACATACTGGCACCTACTTGGCATAAGCTTTCTCCAGTAAGGCAGGCCAAAACTCATTAGATGTTTTTGAATGAACAAAAATGAGCTTTCCATTGATTGTTGGCAGGTTGTCATCAATGACAACGTCAATCAATTTCCCAAACCTCCAAAACTAAGAATTTGCAGAATATATTAATGACTAATATGCGATTATAAAAAAGGTTTTCATGTTATGTTAAAAAAGCATGTCAAAAAACTCACTCTGAAATGGAGAATCCCTGCATGGTCCTTACCAAATGACTGGTCAGCTGGCATGACCTGGTCCATGATGTCCTTCTGAAATGTTAAAGCTCCAACTGAAGCAAGAAACCAGCAATTTCCTGAGGTAAAATCACAAATATTAGGTTTAAACGATCAGTTGATCAAAGTCTATATACAGTGACTTTATTTATTAGGTTGGCATCTTTTTAAAGCCAGTGGCTACTGGAGATGTAAATAAATACATATTAACACATACCCAAATAAGGTCCTTGGGAATAGTCAAATCTGGACACCTCTGTTACAATAAGCTGAGGGTCTGACACTATCTCCTAAAGAGAGAAAATAAACAATTCATGCAATAATATTTGGAACCCAAATTCCCTTGATCTTTTGACATATAGACAAGACACAAGAGGCTGTTGTACTATAAAACATTCTGTTAGTTTCAGAACTCAAAACTTTGTTGTTAGTCTAACAACAGTCAAAATAACAGCTTTTGGAATGTCCTGTGCCAGTGGTTCTCAACTCCAGTCCTCGGGACCGACTGCACATTTTGTATGTCTCCCTCATTTAACACACCTGATTCAGATCATCGGCTCGTTAGGAGAAAGATCCATGAACTGAACTGAGTGTGTCAGATTCAGAAACATAAAAAATGTGCAGAGCACTGAGCCCCGAGGACTGGAGTTAAGAACAACTGTTCTACGCTGTGATGTAATTTGATAGATAAGCTTTGCCTCTGCAGAAGATGATCAACTGCCTGTTTAGCCCTGTTTAGTGAACTTGCAAGTCTACGCAGAAACCACACGATAAAGATGGCTTTGAAAACAACAGGATGTTTTACAGTGCCAATTTGAGGAAAAACTGTTCTTGCATTACCTTCCTTCTGATCCCAATGTTAGAAAAGAGTGGATAAATTTTTTTTAATGAAGTTCAGACCATGTCAGTAAAAAGTCCTTTGTCCACTTCATTTTAAGAAGTCCTTAAATGCTCATTTTAAATGTTTACAGCTTATAAAAACGTAGTTCTGTGTTTTTTAGCTTGTTTACTGTTCGCCTTGTCACAAAGCAGCTTTTAGACATTGTTCTGAATTTTGTTATAAGTCAGAAATGACAAGGATGCCGTTTTCTGCAATACAAAGTCAATGGAGAGCATTGGATTGCCGGTAAGTGTGGTTTTCAGATTATGACGTGTGTCGCTCTGTCTCTATAAAGAATGAATGTACAATGAGTCTACAATCTGTCACGCCTATTCAAACAAAGCGTTCTGCAGAGGTGGGTTAAAAACAGGACAGAAAATAGCCTATTACTTCTAAATAATTATGCTTTTTGATGTAAAAATTGGGATAACCTTATTAGTGGACCTTAGAGAACAGTACAAAATAAAAAACAAAGGCAGGTCATGACCTCTTTAACACCAGAAAAAGAAATGTTCTCATATAATGCACTTTGGGTCTGCTTTTATGACACTTGTCACAAGATGTCTTATCACAATAGTGAACCTGTTCTGACAAGCCCTAAGAGACCTTTTGCGACACTTGAGTCTTGAGTTCTTTTCAATTCTTTTAAGCAATAATGCCTTTAACTTGAACTCGTTTTGAAAGTTTTATAGAAAGTCAGTATAGATAACTTACTGATGGTCTCAACCACTTTATTCGGTTCAGATCTAGTTTGTCAAGTTTATTCCTTGGATCAATGGAGCTGCTGTCTGGAGGGAACTTGTCATCAACATATCCCTTTTTATTGGTGATGCAGCTTTTTTGCAGCTCCTGGTAGTCTTGATCCAAGAATTTCAAAGGGCTGTCGAGAGTGCCCTTGTTGTCTTTTGTGGTGGTTTCATTCCTAAGGCGTTTTGAACGAGGTGGAGGCATTTTTTCTTTTTTCTTTTCAAAAATCGGTTTCTGTTTTTAAGAAAAAAGAAGTCATCATTTTTATAATTATTTGCTGACATATAATAAGCAGATGAACTAAATTCTGAAGATATAAATGATATACTTACCATGCACGATACAATGACTACTCTGGGAGTTCGTCAAATGAGCCGTCGTCTCTTTCGATTTATTCGTTTGTTCTGCCCTAGGCTCTGGAATTGTTTTGACTGAATGCTCTTTTTAGAAAAGGGTGCAGTTTTTCCCTCCCACCTGTAAGTTGTGTTAACAGTAATTTCCACCAAATATAGCCTTAAGTCTGAACACAGAATGTTGGTAAACCAGTAAATGCTGTTTAAATACTCAAGAATTATAGAAAAACCTGCATTATACTAATCCTTAATAAAAGTACAATTTATAGGAGATCACAAAAATGCAAAAAGTCAAGCTATTGATTTCTTCACAGTCCCCTGTTCCCACCTTGCAACACTAAATTCAGTCCAAGAATTATTTTAAATCAATGACATACTGTATTTGTGCAAAATACCAGGTAAAATCAGGTGGTCTGCAGTACAATCAGTTTAAGAATCTGTTCATTTACAAGCACCTGATATTGACTTTATTATAATTTCGGCTCAGCAAAACACTGACACAAAAGTCAGATTAGCATTTTTATCTCAAATCAATCTCAGAAAATAAATACGTTAACTGTAATATTTTTCATAATGATATATATCCCTAATATTTTCATTGTAAAGTCATGATTTGAATTTTATAGATTCCCCAAGGTGTAATCACTGAATTACACCATAGTAGACTCAAAGGAGAAATTTGTATATGCCTCTGGAATTAATTGTGACTGAAATGTTTCAATAAAAATGAAGATAAACAAATAAATAACAAATAAGAGATGCTTTAAATCGCAACTACAATTTATGATTTGTTTTCCAAGTCCAGATGTAGCTCTTTAGTTACATACATTTTAAGAAATATGAAAGATTCCACTAATCATTAGCATCTCCACCAGTACATTGCAATCACAACTTTGCCATCTCCAAAGTGATGCATTTAATGACCCAGAATGTCAACGGACAAAACTGATCCTCTTGTAAAAGAGCCTGAAACAAAACAATCACATGATAACATGATTGAATCGAATGACTTTTCTGGCATTTTCCAAAAGTTTTTCAAATATTTGGTATCAACGTCTTGTTCATTTTAGGAAGTGTTTATTTACAGATTACACTCAGTTTAAAATGATCTCAATCTTTATGTAAAAAAAAAACACATTTCAAATTTTTGCCAGTTCAACATAGGTGCAAACAGAACCATTCACTTAAACTTGTCTAAAAAGACATTTAAGCTCACATTAAAGGATTAGTTCACTCCAGAATTAAAATGTCCTGATCATTTACTCACCCCCATATCATCTAAGATGTTCATGTCTTTGTTCCTTCAGTCAAAAAGAAATCAAAACATCCAATAAAAACATTCCAGAATTTTTCTCCATACAGTGAAATTTAATTGGGAATTGGGGTTGAAGATCCAAATTGCAGTTTAATTGCAGCTTCAGGGCTCTACAAGATCCCAG